>NW_025533599.1:567500-652870 GCF_020615455.1 Coregonus clupeaformis
CTCTCTCTTTTCACCATCTCTCTCTCTTTTCACCATCTCTCTCTTTTCTCTCTTTTCACCATCTCTCTCTCTTTTCACCATCTCTCTCTCTTTTCTCTCTTTTCACCATCTCTCTCTCTTTTCTCTCTTTTCACCATATCTCTCTCTCTTTTCACCATCTCTCTCTTTTCACCATCTCTCTCTCTTTTCACCATCTCTCTATTTTCTCTCTTTTCACCATCTCTCTCTTTTCACCATCTCTCTCTCTTTTCACCATCTCTCTCTCTTTTCTCTCTTTTCACCATCTCTCTCTCTTTTCACCATCTCTCTCTTTTCTCTCTTTTCACCATCTCTTTCTCTTTTCACATCTCTCTCTTTTCACCATCTCTCTCTCTTTTCTCTCTTTTCACCATCTCTTTCTCTTTTCACCATCTCTCTCTTTTCACCATCTCTCTCTCTTTTCTCTCTTTTCACCATCTCTCTCTCTTTTCACCATCTCTCTCTCCGTGCCACATCACCTGTGTATTCCTTGGCCAGATGATTCACAAATGTCACCTCTTCTATCGGTCATGCATCTCTTTATGTATTATTCAGCAGGGCCAGTGGGGAGGCAGCAGCATCCCTCTTACAAACCTGGCCTGGCCTCAGCGGTGTGACACACACTCTGGCTTTAAAAGGAGCATAGTCCTGAACAGTGTAGATTTCAAATTCACAATCACAGTCTACTTCATAATAACAAATACCATCCACACAATCTCAGACTCTTTGGCATGTAGGAGAAAATGTAGTTTGTCCAATCTAAATAACAATTTCAAGGTAAAATGGTAATCCGTAGCCATCTATCTACCGTTATACAACCATCCTTAGTCCACCCTCATCCATCAGTCTGCTCACATCCAAAGGTCATGAACCAGAGCCAAGGGCATAACATCATTACAGATCAGTACAGACGAGAGAGAGAGAGAGAGAGAGAGAGAGAGAGAGAGAGAGAGAGAGAGAGAGAGAGAGAGAGAGAGAGAGAGAGAGAGAGAGAGAGAGAGAGAGAGAGAGAGAGATAGAGAGAGAGAACAGAGCCACACCTAGATATCCCTTCATCCATAATATACCACTGCAGTAAGTATGTGATGTGTTTCTAATCATGCCATTTTCTTCTCTCAGATCTACAGTAAGTTCTTTCTTATGCATTTCTATAGCTGCAAGGCCCAGGCCATGATAATCTAGTGTTTCGATCAGTCAGTCTATGCATGGCTTGGCTTGTATCTTTCTGTGGAGGGCTGCAGATGGCAGACCAAGCTAAGCCGAGCTGTGTGCGAGGCTGCTAGCAAGTTCACTGGCGCCCTCTGTCTGTGTAGTGGTGGTGATGGAAGGGGGGAGGATGGGAGTTGTCTCTGGCAGTGTCTTTAGAAGGCTCCAATTTTACCTGTCTTACTCAGCCAATAGATTTCTCCATTAGAACTCCTCAGTGCTTGAAATGATTTGTAGAGGTCTACCTATTTTATATGTGTCACTGATCCCTCACAATTTCTGTGTGATGGGATGTTCTCTTCACCATAAAGATAGCATCACAAAGGGGAAACAGTTAGTGTGTTATTGACATCACAGAGAAACATTTATTTTGTACTGTGCTATCATAGTGACTCACAATATCGAGGTCACAGTGCACTCACTATCTCTCAATCATGACATAACTGTAACTGTTGACAAAATGACATAACAGAGGATTCTCACCCACAGACATAAAGGTCACTGAATTCTCACTCATTCACATTATAGGCTAAGGCACCTACTGCTGTGTGGAAAAATAGTGTTCCTCTAGGAATTGTTATGGCTTCCTATGCTCAGTGTGATATGATTAGTCTCAGTTTCAGTGTGAGCGCGTGAGAGCTGCTGGAGATGCTTGACCCATTTGGATCAGTGAGTCGGAGCAGAGAGAGGATACACTGGAGCTGATGAGGAGGAGCTGTGAGGTCATCAGTCATCGCCCAGAGCCCTCTGATTACACCAGAATGCACAGAGGAGGGAAGTGAGGTCATCAGCCCATGCCCACAGCTCTGGTAATGGATCAGAGTTCATAAGGAGGACCGTTTGGGTTATCATTCATAGCCCAGGGCTCCAGGACTGGCACAGAGTTTACCATGATATACAGTGGCAATGTTATGCATCAGCACAGAGACACAGACAAAAAGAGACACTGACTCAAGGCATGCTGGTTTCTATCACTATGTCATAATAAATCCAATTGACCTTGGAGATTATGCATAGGATGCAGATTTCTGAAATTCAACAGCTACATTCATCTGCTGCCACATTCTGTGCAAGTCAGGATTTATCTTCTTGTATAAAGTTCACTACCAGCTAGTTTTGTATGAGTAAGGTACTGTTCAGATTATTGCTTAACGTAGATATATAATAACACAGACTTAGGAACTAATAGACCTGAATTGCTCCTCTGATAGCCCGATATATTGCGGTGTTGGGATGTACAGGGCAGAATTCAGCAGGCACTGTGAAATGTGCACTATGCTGGGACCTCATACAATACTGCAGTGAGTCATGGACACTAGAGGGCACCCAATGTCAGATCTAGTCATTCTGTTTCTGTGATCACACTCTTCAGCTGCAAAAGTGTCCAGTCTCAGAGAGAGAGAGAGAGAGAGAGAGAGAGAGAGAGAGAGAGAGAGAGAGAGAGAGAGAGAGAGAGAGAGAGAGAGAGAGAGAGAGAGAGAGAGAGAGAGAGAGAGAGAGAGAGAGAGAGAGAGAGAGAGAGAGAGAGAGAGAGAGAGAGAGAGAGAGAGAGAGAGAGAGAGAGAGAGAGAGAGTGTGTGTGTCTTGAGTGGTGCCTGTAGCTGCTTGTGTGTCCGCAGTTGCCCTTGCTGAGGGCGCTGTTCTGCTGCTGTGGTGGGGGCTGTCTGTCTACTCTTGGTGAGGGCACTGTTCTGTGTTGGTGGGGGCTGTCTGTCTACTCTTGCTGAGGGCACTGTTCTGTGTTGGTGGGGGCTGTCTGTCTACTCTTGGTGAGGGCACTGTTCTGTGTTGGTGGGGGCTGTCTGTCTACTCTTGGTGAGGGCACTGTTCTGTGTTGGTGGGGGCTGTCTGTCTACTCTTTCAGATGGGTGCACCACGCTGAAATCCAGTACGCTGACATAAGTGAGGAGGTCAGGGGCAGAGGTGAAACAAGGATCCTCAGAGAGAGATGGAGGGCATGTCTGAACTCTGGTGCCTCGACCGCTTTGGGTGTGAGGTCAGATGCCAAAAAGAATGTACCACTGTCTGGAGTTCAGAGGTCATCATTATGCCGTGTCAACATAAAGGGGAATGGAGTGAAGCCATTAGCCTTTAATCCACTTACACAGACCCCTCTCCCCATACTCACTGTCCTGAGTCCTCCCTGTCCATCTCGCTCTATCTATATGTATCTCTCTAGTTGAAATTCAAATAAGCTTGACAGGAGCGGTACCATCCAATGTTGCAAAAAGCCATTTATAGTACACAGAAATAACACATATTGCACTAAGACATTGCACAAGTAATCAAAATACAACACAGAATAAAAGAATGGACTGGAAATGGGTGTCCATTCCCAACTCTATGCTCTCTCTCTCTCTCTCTCTCTCTCTCTCTCTCTCTCTCTCTCTCTCTCTCTCTCTCACGCTCTCTCTCTCTCTCTCTCTCTCTCTCTCTCTCTCTCTCTGTCTCTCTCTCTCTCTCTCTCTGTCTCTCTCTCTATCTCTCTTTCTTTCATTCTCTCTAATACATGCTCACACAAATAAATATTTATATGTTCAACTTGTGTTTGATAGAATCATTTTGAACTTTCCTAGAGACACAATTCTGGGACACAAAGACAACCCCTGATAGTTTTGGATAAACTTTTTGAATGTTGAGTTTTGGAAGTTGCTATTTTTATAGAACAGGTCAAATGAACCTATCTTCTACTCACAATTTCTAGATCTCTTTTACACACTGTATCTATCTGTGTACTCTTTATTGTGTTTCTGTGTTTCTATCTTTCTATGTCACTCTCTTCACCTCTCACTATACAGTATCTCTCTTCCTGTCTGTGTCAGACATCGTCCTGGTCTTGTTGATGAAAAGCAGGCCCAGGTGATTAGTACACAGTGCCACTTAGTGTTCCTGTGAAATGTGTTCTGGACCTGCCATTCTTGACTCACTAGGAAGGGTTGCGTTTTATATACAGAGTGAGGCTGAGAAATCTCAATCAGAGTCTACAACAGGAAAAGGCTCTTATTTACAATGTGGACAACAGATGGGACAGCTGCCTGACGAGCTCATTAAAAGAGACAATTAGATAGACAAGATTGAAGAAATGAGCCAAAGAGGTACTTTTTCCTGCTGCAGGGGCCAGGTGGAAGGATTGTGCTGCTGTGTGTAATTGATAGGATTATGTTGTTTTTCAGACTGCGATAAACAGTCCCTCCAGCAGAAAGACTAAATGTCATGTTCTCTAATCTCATGTCAACAGATGACAATCAGGACATAAAACCAGGAGATGAGTTATTCATTAAATGCTTTAGTTGCTGCTACCCTTCTTTGTTAGTGTAACGTTGGGAAACTATGCAAAGTGTCTAAGTGGAACCATTCCAGATGTTATTTTTCCCTTTTGTTGTTCAGTATCCAACAAGATAACATGGCATGACTGATAAAGGTTTATTGCTGGTATGCAGCAACATAATCTCTAGAATAGATTGACTATGTTTGATTTGTCTATGTGACCTTCCCACCCAGTATTCCTTTGAGTCCAGCTCAGAGTTCTCATTTTCTCTTCTTGTGATGGGGTAGGGTGTCTTTGTCAGCCAGAGTCATTAGCATGTGGGTTACCCATTGCATGTGGTGAGGACTGTGGATATGGGCTGGCTGCTCAGCGAATCAGTGGTCTGCAGTCTGCTGCTTACTGCTGGAATAATTCACCCAGATCCCAAGATCCCCTGGTTCTATCTGAATGATCTGTCCTCACACTGACACATCGCCTTGCTTGGGTTTAGACTTACAAGTCCATGGGCCTGTGTTGGAGATAATGGGCTTTTCAGGAATGAGTCAGAACTGTTTTCTCTTTCTCTCAAACACACACACACACACACACACACACGTCGCATAATCAAAAGTCAAGTAAACAGTACCTTTCACATTTGAGTTTACCTTATAAGCTCATAGAGTTGGTAACACAAGCAAATCGTTTCATTCAACGGCCTGTTAGCTATAGCTAAACCTATTGACACACTGACTTCACTGCTCTCGTTACAAAATGTATTGAGAGTCATTAACTTTGGCACTCAAGTTGTGATGTATTCCATCACCTGAACTTATTTTGCTGAAGTCAGCGCCCCAACAAAGTGTTACTCGGCAAATACATAACCTTTGCAACATAATATCATCTTGAAGTATTGTGCCCTCCTGCTTTTAACCACAGAAAGAAAATTATTTATTTTCTGTAGAAAATAAGTTGGCCTACAGATGTAGGATCTTAATTTGATCACCCTGTTTCAGGGGAACTTTCTTGCAATGCAGGAAAACAACTTGTAGTGTAATAGAAGTTGAAAAAGGCTTCTGAAGTTTGTAATTTCCACTTTGAAATTTCAGACTTGATTTTCCCTTACAAAAAATGTATCAACCCCTACAAAAATGTCCATTAATTAGAATCCTCAAAATAATTCACATTTCCTCTTGCAGGATTATATTCATGCTGTAGCAAACTGGCTCAAATTAAGATGCTACATCTGTATTTGTTTTCTTTCTTGGTAAGGTTAATTAATTGTATGTTAATTATATGCTGGAGCAGGTTTGCATTGGCCATTTACCAACTTAAAGACATTAATAGTTACAGTTGAAGTCGGAGGTTTACATACACCTTAGCCAAAAACATTTAAACTCAGTTTTTCACAATTCCTGACATTTAATCCTAGTAAAAATTCCCTGTCTTAGGACAGTTAGGATCACCATTTTATTTTAAGAATGTGAAATGTCAGAATAATAGTAGAGAGAATGATTTATTTCAGCTTGTATTTCTTTCATCACATTCCCAGTGGGTCAGAAGTTTACATACACTCAATTAGTATTTGGTAGCATTGCCTTTAAATTGTTTATCTTGGGTCAAATGTTTGTGTAGCCTTCCACAAGCTTCCCACAATAAGTTGGGTGAATTTTGGCACATTCCTCCTGACAGAGCTGGTGTAACTGAGTCAGGTTTGTACGCTTCCTTGCCTACAAGGGGGCAGAACTTTTTCAGTTCTGCCCACACATTTTCTATAGGATTGAGGTCAGGGCATTGTGATGGCCACTCCAATACCTTGACTTTGTTGTCCTTAAGCCATTTTGCCACAACTTTGGAAATATGCTTGCGGTCATTGTCCATTTGGAAGACCCATTTGCGGCCAAGCTTTAACTTCCTGACTGATGTCTTGAGATGTTGCTTCAATATATCCACATCATTTTCCTTTCTCATGATGCCATCTATCTTGTGAAGTGCCCCAGTCCCTCCTGCAACAAAGCACCCCCACATCATGATGCTGCTACCCCCGTGCTTCACGGTTGGGATGGTGTTCTTCGGCTTGCAAGCATCCCTCTTTTTCCTCCAAACATAACAATGGTCATTATGGCCAAACAGTTCTATTTTTGTTTCATCAGACCAGAGGACATTTCTCCAAAAAGTACGATCTTTGTCCCCATGTGCAGTTGCAAACCGTAGTCTAGCTTTTTTTATGGCGGATTTGGAGCAGTGGCTTCTTCCTTGCTGAGCGGCCTTTCAGGTTATGTCGATATAGGACTCGTTTTACTGTAGATACTTTTGTACCTGTTTCCTCCAGCATCTTCACATGGTCCTTTGCTGTTGTTCTGGGATTGATTTGCACTTTTTGCACCAAAGTACGTTCATCTATAGGAGACAGAACGCGTCTCCTTCCTGAGCGGTATGACAGCTGTGTGGTCCCATGGTGTTTATACTTGCATAATGTTGTTTGTACAGATGAACGTGGTACCTTCAGGCGTTTGGAAATTGCTCCCATGGACGAACCAGACTTGTGGAGGTCTACAATTATTTTTCTGAGGTCTTGGCTGATATCTTTTGATTTTCCCATGATATCAAGCAAAGAGGCACTGAGTTTGTAGGTAGGCCTTGAAATACATCCACAGGTACACCACCAATTGACTCAAATGATGTCAATTAGCCTATCAGAAGCTTCTAAAGCCATGACATAATTTTCTGGAATTTTCCAAGCTGTTTAAAGGCACAGTCAACTTAGTGTATGTAAACTTCTGACACACTGGAATTGTGATACAGTGAATTATAAGTGAAATGATCTGTCTGTAAACAATTGTTTGGAAAAATTACTTGTGTCATGCAGTAGACTTGCCAAAACTATAGTTTGTTAACAAGAAATGTGTGGAGGGGTTGAAAAACGAGTTTTAATGACTCCAACCTAAGTGTATGTAAACTTCCGACTTCAACTGTTCAACTAATTGAGAAGTCCAAAACGGACAGTATATGACAGACAGACTTGCTCAATGAAAAAGTAAACGACTGCATTAAAATCCATAACATTACAGTGAATTCTGCTAGTGCCATAAACCATGTATGCCTACAGATGTTATAAAGACAGATGTTTTAAAGTCTCTTACCAGTAATAGTCCTACCACATGTTCACCATTCGCCAACTATTGTGCACAGGACTCAATTGTCATTGTGAATAGACTGTAGTTTATGACATCAGTTTCAGAGTGACAGATTAATTTACTCTAGTTTTGTTGATGGATGCACAGAGTGCGTGCCTGGGGCATGCTAGCCAGAATGGTCTGGGCTGCCTCGTGTAACGCTGTTAACATGTTGACAATGATGAGGATGATTGCAATAATGTTGATGACAATGATGATGATGATGAAGACTATTATTTTGATGGTGATGATGATGTGGAGAGTGATTGTGCTGGCGGTTAGGATGATGGTGAAGAATGTAAGGGGGTACCGCGTGCACCGTGGGGATACAGAGAGGGGATGAGACGTAGGGCTTATTGGGAACACCGTGGGCATCTTAGATGTGATTATTTGAGCTGACACTGAGGTCTAGCACTGTTAGCGATCCCTGTGTTAGAGAAGGTTGTGGATGACAGCGCGATGCCGGTGATCTGTATCGTTACATGCCCTGCCCAAATGTGGAGGTGCAGGGTGCGCTATAGCAGAGGAGAGCTGCTTTAGGGGAAGCCGCCATGCAGCGGTTACAGTTCAACAAAGCAGGGCAATTACAGTCCCCAAAACGTGCCTTGTTTGAGATAGGCTACCTGTTGTAAAATTTGACAGCAGGGTTTTGCGTCGCAGCAGGGCGTAGGCTAATTGCACATTTGGTATAATTATTTTTTTAAAGGGCTAAAAAATAATTGGTGGGGCAAGCCTCACGATATTATGAGCAACCAAATTAATCATTTAATTTTCAACCATACAGTTGTGCTGGTTTTTCCATCTCCATTTAAACGAGTGATTGCAGTGTTAACTCAATTCACCGTGTGCACAGACACACGGTAAATGGCCGTAAAGAAAACCAATCTAAGGCGGTGGATTTGAGCACACGGCCCCTCCCCCGTTGCTCTGCAACTACACCATCACACTGAGCAGTGGCGGGAGAGAGAGACGGGGAGAAATGGATGGGTAGGGGTGGTTGCACAAGTGGGGAGGGAGAAGAGGAGAGAGAGAGAGAGAGAGAGAGAGAGAGAGAGAGAGAGAGAGAGAGAGAGAGAGAGAGAGAGAGAGAGAGAGAGAGAGAGAGAGAGAGAGAGAGAGAGAGAGAGAGAGAGAGAGAGAGAGAGAGAGAGAGAGAGAGAGAGAGAGAGAGAGCACCAGTGGCAGGGAAACACACCCGTCAGCCGCGCACAGAGGAGAGAAAAAATGCTACACTGACAAAGGAAACATGGATGCGTTGGAAAAGTATCCGTTCAAACAGATAACGGAATGGATGTGCTGTTCCTCCTGCACTTAACGGGGAACCAATTATCGTATTTTAATGTGGTGGTGGGAGGCGAGGTACTGCCAGCTAAAAAGGCGGAAAGCTGTATTTAATCCGTCTACGGATCCCATGAGTTTGCAATGGCTGTTACGGGGATATGTAACTGTATAGGAAACAATGTTTCTCTTTCTTTTGTTATATTTTTCTTATTTTGTGGCCTTTCACTTGGACAACTACGGTACTCTATTCCGGAGGAATTACAAAATGGAGCGGAGGTTGGGGATCTTGTGCAGGATTTGGGGTTGGATATCCGAAAGCTCTCCAATCGAAAGATAAAGGTAACCTCCACCACTGGAAAACGGTATGTGGATGTCAATCCCAAAAATGGAAAATTAATTGTCAATGAAAGAATCGACAGAGAGACGCTGTGTGATTTGAGCAGCAGCTGTCTTATACATTTAGAGGTGCTTGTTGAAAACCCATCCGAGGTGCACAATGTTGAGGTGGAGATTGTGGATGCTAATGACAATGCGCCGCAGTTCCCTAGAGACGAGTATCAATTGGAAATTACAGAAGCTGCTTTACCAGGGTCTCGTTTCCCCATTGAGAATGCCCTGGATCCGGACGTGGGATCCAACTCCGTTCGTCAATATCGACTCAGCCCAAACGAACACTTCGCGCTGGATTCCAACAAACCCTCCCTCAACAGCAAGCACATTGAGCTCGTGCTCAAAAAGCCCCTTGACCGCGAACTGGCGCCTTACCACCAATTAATTCTGACTGCTGCAGATGGTGGAACACAAGCAAAAACCGGTTCAGCTAAAGTTAATGTACGAGTCCTGGACACTAATGACAACGTCCCTGTATTTGACAGCTCAGTGTACAAAGTCAAATTGTTAGAAAACTCACCAAAAGACACACTGGTCATCAAATTGAATGCCACAGACCTTGACGAGGGTACCAATGGGGAGGTGTACTATTCTTTCAGCAGCTACACTCCTGAGAGAGTCAGACAGATGTTCAGCATGGACAGCAACACAGGAGAGATCAGAGTGAGGAGCAATGTGGACTATGAAGAAACCAACTCTTATGAGATGTATATCCAGGCCATGGATAAAGGCCCTGGTGCTGTAGCAGCCCACTGTAAGGTGGTGGTGGAGGTGGTGGATGTGAATGACAATGTCCCAGAGATAGTCCTGTCCTCTCTCTCCAGCCCAGTGAGGGAGGATGCCCGGGCTGACACCGTGGTGGCCCTGATCAGTGTCACAGACCGGGACTCTGGTGCCAACAAACAGGTGAGCCTGGAAATACCCCCAGGCCTCCCCTTCAAGATCAAGTCCTTCAGAAACTACTACACCCTGGTCACCTCCGCCTTCCTGGACCGTGAGACCACCGCTGCCTACAATGTCACCCTCAGCGCCACTGACGGCGGCACCCCACCCCTCTCCTCCCAGAAGACCATACAGGTGGATGTGGCTGATGTGAATGACAACCCGCCGCGCTTCGAGCAGACCTCCTACACAGTCTATGTGACGGAGAACAACGCCCCCGGGGCCTCGCTGTGCACTGTGAAGGCCCAGGACTCAGATGTCAACGAGAACGGACGCATCACCTACACTGTCCTAAATGACAACAACCACGGCATCCCTGTCACCTCTTACGTCTCTGTGAAGGCCGACACAGGAGAGGCCTACGCCCTGCGCGCCTTTGACTATGAGTCACTCAGGGAGTTCCACTTCCAGGTCAAAGCTCAGGACGGGGGCATCCCACCCCTCAGCCGGGTGGCCACTGTCTACATCTACATCATGGACCAGAACGATCACGTGCCTGAGATCGTCAACCCCCCAGGCAACGGCACGCGCTCCACAGAGACAGTTCTGAAGAACGCTGAGGCTGGCGCCCTGGTGACCAAGGTGGTGGCATACGACGCAGACGCAGGTCCCAACGCTTGGCTGATCTATGTGTTGGATCAGTGCACAGACTTGGAACTGTTCAAGGTGCATGAACACACGGGGGAGATCCGCACCACACGCAGGGTCTTGGAGGACAACTCCACCTCCTTCAGCCTGACAGTGCTGGTGAGGGACCACGGCCAGCCGCCTCTCTCATCCACTGCCACCGTCAATGTGGCTGTCATGGAGGTGCCACCCAAGGTGACCCCTGACCCCAAGAGGGTCATCCGGCCCCACAGCACCCTGCTCTTTTCTAACTTGACCCTCTACCTGATCGTGGCTCTGAGCGCCACCACCTTTGTGTTCCTGGTGACTGTGGTGGTGCTGGCCATCGTGCGCTGCCATGCCTACTGCACTCAGCCTGGGTCCTGCTCCCCCTGCTGTGTATCCCAGAAGACCCCCCCTGACGGCGGGGGCAGCAGCACAGTAGGTGGTGCTGGGGGTGGTGGTGGAGGTGGGGGACAACCCAATAACAATGTGGGGCTGCGGAGAGACCTCAAGGTGGAGCCTCACTACATTGAGGTGCGTGGGAATGGCTCTATGACCAAGACCTACTGCTACAAGACCTGTCTGACGGCCACCTCAGGCAGCGACACCTTCATGTTCTATAACACAGGCCGGCCCATCAGCGGCACCTGGGGTTCCGAGCGCTTCTTCACAGGCGGCAGTGGGTTTGTACGGAGATTAAGCATGCCCGACGCTTCACTGCAAGTCTGCCCAGAGGTGCGTCATAGTTTTCCTCTTCTTTTAAGCAAAATGACTAACAAGTCATGCATGGCATAACAGAAGTATAGCCTCACAATATGCCGCCTCTCCAGATTACATACTAGGCCAGGGGTGTCAAAGATATAGCCCGCAGGAAAATATGATTTTCTCAATATACTTTAAAAGGACTAAAACCAAATCGAAACTGTGTAGAATTGATAATGGACCTACATTTATACAGACATGACTGTGTCCAGCTCGCTAATAATCACAGAAATTGATGGCGAGGAAACATAACCAATTTTCAAAGACTGAATGTGGCCCCCAGGGCAAAATGAGTTTGACACCCCTGTACTAGGCTTTAATATGTATTGGTTATGTTGGTGCTGGTTATTTTTAGATGAGTGTTTTAGAACACATTCCATCATACCACTGTTCTTTGTTCCGTCTGTTACATGAAGGGCTGTAGATGCTCAGTGGTTCTGCATGCTAGCTGAAGTCGTTCATTGTCATATTTTTTGCTTTGTTGTCATATTCTTTTGTTTTGCCAGTACATCTTGAGACTGCGTCAGATTTGACATGTTTCTTTGAGTGTGTGTGTGTGTGTGTGTATGGTTGTGTGTCTGTGTGTCTCTTAGTTCCTCTCCCTTGTTGCACAGTGTAGCTACATCCTCCACCCAGCTCAGCAGTCACACTGCGTCAGTGTCAGATTGGAAGACTTTCTGGAGTCCTGCTGTATTTCTGATGATTCAGGGATTTGTAGTTCACTTTGATGTTGTCATCACATATTCAGTCAGTGCAGGTCATTTTGACTCTACCACTGGCTCATTCTCTGTGCAAGTGTGTTTGACTTCATCATATCTCACAGTGTCAGGCTTTGTGTGTGCCTGTGATTTCTCCAGTTTAAATGTGGCTGCACAGTATATGTCTGTCTGTGTCTGTGTGTGTGTGTGTGTGCGTGTGTGTGTGTGCGTGTGTGTGTGTGTGTGCATGCATGCATGTGTGTCTTTTGTGTCTTTTCTTTCTTAAGCCACAACAACATGTCTGTGTTAAATTGCAGTAACTGAAAGATCCTCCCATATGTTTGCTCTGGAATTCCTTCCTCTCCAGTCTGCCACATTGACTCCTCACTCAGAGTTCTCTCTAGTAATCTTTCCGGCTGTCTCTCCTCTCTAGAACCTATTCCACTGCAGCACTAGGCTGCCGTAGGAAAGTGTTGGCATTCATGGTCGAGCATGGCTTAGGAGTCAAGGCTGAGTGCTACAGGAAATTACAAATACAAAGCCCTGCATATGTTTACCACGACAGGGCTGGAATGTTAAGTACTTCCACATCACTCATTATAAACATGTTCTCTAACGAGGAACCACTAGTTTAAGGTCTGAATGGGGCTTTCGTTTAACCTCAGTAAGACTCCCAATATGTGTGCTTCATTACAGACTAGAGCTCATGGAATTAACGTTCCTGGAGAGTGTGCAAATGGCTCTATTAAGCAGCTATGTCTTTTGAAATCCATGGGCGCTCTGCTTACATTAGCCATGTTTTAAGGTTGATTTGTTGTATTTTTGTCTCTGTTTAATTGGTGTGAACTCATGTTTACTCTAACGAGCAGAGATCTGGGTTGTGTGCTCTAATGGGCTGGCTGGCATACGATCTGATGCTCTGCTGTTTCAGCGCTCTGCTCTGGGGGTTGGATAGGTTGATGTCCAAAACGTTGTCAGAACGCTGTCAGAATGTAGTTTCGAGGCCACGTGGGATTGATTTGAAATGTTTTGGGGTTTATGCTGGGGTCGTGGATGGGTCAAGACAGTCAGTCCATCAGTGGTGTAGGAGCAATGAGCAGAGGCATCATCTGATAAGAATGGTGGTGGAAATTAAATTAACCTCCAACCAGTGTTTCCCAGCCCCACAAATTAGATTCACTCAGAGAGGTTGTGTCTCAGAGCAGGAGATACTCCCCTCAGAATCAAACTAATGAAATAACATAATGTACCCTCTTTATCTGGGGCACCTACTGATGCCTAAACAGGTATGAGTCTTAAACTACTACAGTACTCACCCCTACCCACAGGTCTGATGTCTAGAGCTCTGATGATGTCAGTGCTTATGATTTGTATTTTCAAAATGTACATATCCAAATCTCTGAAGCTCCATTATGAACCTTCATGCAATGTTTAAACCTTGTGGAAAGCAAACTAAAATAATTGAAAAAACACACGTCCACATGGAGCAGCCTTCTGGAGGAGAACATCAATGAACTTGAGTAATGTGTGACTGCCCTAGGAGAGCCGCCCTTAACCTCTTAACCCCAGCCCACATGAGCAGGGATGGAGGATGTGGTTGCCCTGGTGATAGAGGGGTTCTTCCTGATTGGATTAGCCCAAAGCCCAGCTGCAGTGTGCCTGATGAGGCAGTCATTTACCAGGGCTGCTTGGAGCTCTGAGCTCATGGCACTCAACCAAACTGCATCAGGCCAGACACACACACACACACACACACACACACACACACACACACACACACACACACACACACACACACACACACACACACACACACACACACACACACACACACACACACACACACACACACAATACACAAACTAATCAATCCTCTCACAGAAGAACTCTCACACACACAGGGATACAGGAAATCTAAGAATGTATCAGTGTGTCTCTCAAAGTCATTGCTTTGATAAAGGACATGTGTGTGTGTGTGTGTATCTGATGGCAGTGGCACACTGTCTTCCAGAACTGCAGTGCTCCAATCAGGATGCAGAGCTGGGATGTGCACCATGATTCATTAATGAGACCATATCTGGCCTCACTCTGAATGAGATCAAACTAACCTCCCCCCTCTCTCTCTCTCTCTCAGCCGAAGGCCCCAAATGCTGACTGGCAATACTCCACTTCTTTGAGGGCAGGGATGCAGAGGTAAGCACTTTACTATTTTGCCCTCTTGGAACTTCTACCCTCCTTAAAAAGATTCCCAAGCTCCTTACCATTTTCAGCTCTCAGAATTACAGTATATTGCTTTAAGAGTGCATCTCAACGAAACACTATCAATTGCTTGGGGGAATATTGCTACAGTGTGTAGCCAATTTGTAGGAAATGTTTCCCCCATTGTATAGGTCTTACAGTACAGAGTCACCATGCATGTCTGCACAACAAAGACTGGGAGGCAGCCACTCTCAGACTACTACACTCTGCAGAAGCACCTGCCTGCAGACAGCATAACATGACCACAGACAGGTCTCAGATCAGATGAGCAACAGCCTCCATAACCACTAGTGGCTCCTCAACATGTGTCTGACCCCACTCAGCCCCATGTTGCCCTGTTTGGGCCAGCTGTGCCCTGGCTGTCCTGTCAGCCAACCCAGAGGGGAACACACACAGGCAGAGGCTGATGTTCTAGCCAGGCCCCAGTAGCTCTGCTCCTCTGCTCTGCCATAGTTTATATAGGTCATCTACATTCCGTGCGCCACTACTCCCAGATACACAGTCCTTCAGCAGGAACTGTGAAGGACAAATGAGCTGATGAACTGACTGGGAGCTTTATCAGCCTCAGATCATCACACACACACAAATACATGCATGCACACGCACGCACATACACGCACACACACATGTACACAAGCACACGCACTCACACACACAAATGCACGCACGCACACACACACACACACACTGTAAATGGCTGCAGACTGTTTCTTTATTTACATGAATGTGTTAATCAGTAGCCCCTGGGGCTTGGTCTGTGTGTGTGTGTGTGTGTATGTGTGTGTTTGTGTGTGTGGGTGGGTGTATGCTCTCTTGAAACAAGCTCCAGTAGGCTAATCTTTTTGCGTGTGAACTGTATTACTGTACTGTATTGTATTATACTGTATTATATGGACTGGAATTACACACATCGTTCAAACCGTGATAAAGCTGAAGAGAACAAGCGATTCTGGTTCAGCACATGCGGCCTACAAAGTTACAAGTATAGGCTAGTGAATTTGATTAACATTATGAAATATACTGTAATAGGGCCTGTTTGTATAATTAGTAGGCTGACATATACATAGCCTACCTTTCATAATATTTCCCCTAATGTTATTAGCCTATGCCTCCTCTTTCTCTCTCTATTGTTGCTTCATTCCTTCCTCGCTTTCAACCGATAAATGAAATACGTTTCGTTGTCCTCATCTTCATCATTCTAATGACATGCTTGAATAAAATAGGACTAGAATTAGATGCAGAAGGCTTTCACTTCTCTTCATGAAGATTGAATGGTTATGGGTCTGAATAAATAACTGCTGTAGCCTACCACCATCACACGTTCGCTCTTCTTTCACACTACCCGTGAGTTCTATTGGCTGCTGTATTTAACATTCAGCAAAAAGAGCTTGCGTCCCTTTTCGAATAGTCTATTGGTATAAGAAATGCTCAAATAAATATGTCCAACAAGCTATTCTAGTCTTAACTTTTTCTGCATGGGACTCCCAAGAGCTGAGTGTTTTTTAAGGAGAGGCCAGCAGAGCACAGGTGCTTGCATATTGCGCAACAGATAGAGGCTGTAAGTTAGAAGCTTATTATGCATAACCCATCATTAATTAGCTAAATATAAGGCTAATACTGCATTGAATGTATTACATGAAAGAGGTAGGCTAGGACATCTCTATATAGGGCTATATATCAATCTAGAAAAGGATGATCTATTTTGGATGCAATTTGAATGGAGTTGATAGAGAGAGAGAAAGACTGCGAGAGAGTGCTCGTGCGTGCACTGATTCTAAAGCAATGCTATTCGAGTGATAGGCTGTTTTAAACCCTGGAGCTGCAATAAAAAAATATATAATCTTTAAAAATAAAAAACAAAGTGACCCCCGAAAGCCAGATGGAGATTGGTAAATTAGATGCTCATTCTGTGTTTATACTACTGTAGCATAGGCTATGCTGCAGCAAATGTAGGTCTACCTGTCACAAGAAAAAAAGTGACCATGATGAGATGATAGGTCTACATGCATTGAGATAGGCTGTCTGACCCGACCCTGAGCGTTGATTCATCATGCACAGGTCGTAGAGAAGCCAGATTTAGACATTGCATATAATTTAACAGTTCCATTTCACGCCATGCTGTTCATATAAATAATGTATTATAAAATACCGGTTTCTCGCAGTTATTTATCCCGGGAAAAGGGAGTGGTTTTGGGCTGTAAATCTCGGTAACCGGGTTCTCGCCATTCAACCCTTGTGTGTGTGTGTGTGTGTTGAGGGGAAGGGGAGAGGGTGTGAACACAGACTGCATAATACAGTTGAAGTCAGAAGTTTACATACACCATAGCCAAATACATTAAAACTCAATTTTTCACAATTCCTGACATTTAATCCTAGTAAACATTCCCTGTCTTAGTCCCGTGTAGCTCAGTTGGTAGAGCATTTGCGCTTGCAACGCCAGGGTTGTGGGTTCGATTCCCACGGGGGACCAGTATAAAAAAATAAATACAAATGCATGCACTCACTAACTGTAAGTCGCTCTGGATAAGAATGACTAAAATGTAAAAAAAATATGTAAAAATGTCAGTTAGGATCACCACTTTAGTTTAAGAATGTGAAATGTCAGAATAATAGTAGAGAGAATGATTTATTTTAGCTTTTAGTTCTTTCGTCACATTCGCAGTGGGTCAGAAGATTACATACACTCAATTAGTATTTGGAAGCATTGCCTTTCAATTGTTTAACTTGGGTCAAACGATTCGGGTAGCCTTCCATAAGCTTCCCACAATAAGTAGGGTGAATTTTGGCCCATTCCTCCTGACAGAGCTGGTGTAACTGAGTCAGGTTTGTAGGCCTCCTTGTTCGCACACGCTTTTTCAGTTCTGCCCACACACTTTCTATAGGATTGAGGTCAGGGCTTTGTGATAGCCACTCCAATACCTTGACTTTGTTGTCCTTAAGCCATTTTGCCACAACTTTGGAAGTATGCTTGGGGTCATTGTCCATTTGGAAGACCCATTTGCGACCAAGCTTTAACTTCCTGACTGATGTCTTTAGATGTTGCTTCAATATATCCACATAATTTTCCTTCCTCATGATGCCATCTATTTTGTGAAGTGCACCAGTCCCTCCTGCAGCAAAGCACCCCAACAGCATGATGCGTGCTTCACGGTTGGGATGGTGTTCTTCGGCTTGCAATCAACCCTCTTTTTCCTCCAAACATAACGATGGTCATTATGGCCAAACAGTTATATTTTTGTTTCATCAGACCAGAGGACATTTCTCAAAAAAGTGCGATCTTTGTCCCCATGTGCAGTTGCAAATCGTAGTCTGGCTTTTCTATAGCGGTTTTGGAGCAGTGGCTTCTTCCTTGCTGAGCGGCCTTTCAGGTTATGTCGATATAGGACTCGTTTTACTGTGGATATAGATACTTTTGTACATGTTTCCTCCAGCATCTTCACAAGGTCCTTTGCTGTTGTTCTGGGATTGATTTTCACTTTTCGCACACAAAGTACATTCATCTCTAGGAGACAGAACGCGTCTCCATCCTGAGCGGTATGATGGCTGCATGGTCCCATGGTGTTTATACTAGCATACTATTGTTTGTACAGATGAACGTGGTACCTTCAGGTGTTTGGAAATTGCTCCCAAGGATGGACCAGACTTGTGGAGGTCTACAATTATTTTTCTGAGGTCTTGGCTGATTTCTTTTGATTTTCCCATGATGTCAAGCAAAGAGGCACTGAGTTTGAAGGTAGGCATTGAAATACATCCACAGGTATACCTCCAATCGACTCAAATGATGTCAATTAGCCTATTAGAAGCTTCTAAAGCCATGACATCATTTTCTGGAATTTCCCAAGCTGTTTAGAGGCACATCACTTACTGTATGTAAACTTCTGACCCACTGGAATTGTGATACAGTGAATTATAAGTGAAATAATCTGTCTGTAAACAATATTTGGAGAAAAAAAAACTTGTGTCATACACAAAGTAGATGTCCTAACCGACTTGCCAAAATTATAGTTTGTTAACAAGAAATGTGTGGATTGGTCGAAAAATGAGTTTTAATGACTCCGACCTAAGTGTATGTAAACTTCGGACTTCAACTGTACATGTTATATTAATAACAGCACTGCTATACAAATGGATGAATATTCTCCTCCAGGGGCAATGCTTCTCCCCTGCATACAATTGAGCCAACCAAGAATTACACAATCATCTGCTAAGAGTGCATGTCCTCCTTTTGTGTAGTATCTCAATGGAGTCTGATTTTCCAGTTTGGTTTTAATGCATTTGAGTAGGATATTTTGAGATATTGGATTGTTGATTTATCTCGTATGCAGAGAGATTGTGTATCATATCATGGTGACATAGACTTTCATGAATAATTAATATCCACCATCTTGGCATTGCTGCAGCAGAGTTTAAAATGGCACCTCCCTATCCCTCTTACTGCACACAGCCAATCCACAACCCTCGCCTCCATATTCTCCACCCACACACATCCTCCAGACACCCCATTCTGACACACCCCCACCCACACCCCTCAGCTCATATCCCTCACCAAACAAACTCTCACCCAACATCACCCAATGGGAAACCCACTATAAATGGCCCACATCTCTCTCTGAGTGATGTGTATTGCAGCAGAGAGCAGGATGGCATTTAGTTCATAAAGCAGAGGGATTCTAGTAGACACTGTGTGCTGCATTGCAGAGGTTACAGTCAGGGCTAGCTGCTCCTCTGCAAGCCTACATGTCTTACATTCATTATGCATGTTTAGGGAGAAGGGTGCGTGTTTGTGTGTCTGTGTTTTTATGTTTATGACCTTTTTCCGTATGTGTGGTTGCCAAGACAAATAATGCAGTCCTGAATGTGACTCATACATGCTCTCAGGTTTGTGTGTGTATTAGATGTGGTAGTGATTATGAATGTTGAAGTAGCATGGTTAGTTGTAACAAACAGTGGATAAGGATTGATGTACAGTACATTCGGAAAGTATTTCATTCTCCTGCCTCTATGTAACTACCACCTCCTCTCCCTATGTTTATCTCTTACCTCTTTCTTTCAATCCCATCACACCTGCTCTCTCCATCTGTCTCATTCTCTCCCTTTCCTTCCTGTCCTTCTCTCCTCCTCCTCCTCTGCATGTTTATGAGATGTTTCTTCTGTCGCTCTGCCTCTCAGTCAACACATCTGATGGGAGATGAAGTGATACAAAACAGACCATAATAACCCAAGGCAAGCCAGAGTGTCAACTTACACAGACCAGAGACACATCAGTGTGCACAGATATTTGCACACACCTTAACAGACACACAGGCACACACACACACACAAGTTCTCAGATACACATCAAACAACGATTAGACTGGCACACTGGAAACATCCACCAAATGAAATGCTGCCGGGTTTACCTAAAAAAGACTGATTAAAAACATGGTGTCAACCTTGGAGGGATAATAAGAGCATTGGAGGAGGAAGTGTGTATGTGAGTGGGAGTCTGATTTGAATAGTTATTTTGATATTGAAAGTGTATCGTCTGTTTCCGTTTCCCTTCTGATCTGTGGAGAGTATTTTTAACAGATGTCTGGACTATGGGAGTCACTTCCTGATGTCTGGACTATGGGAGTCACTTCCTGATGTCTGGACTATGGGAGTCACTTCCTGATGTCTGGACTATGGGAGTCACTTCCTGATGTCTGGACTATGGGAGTCATTTCCTGATGTCTGGACTATGGGAGTCACTTCCTGATGTCTGGACTATGGGAGTCACTTCCTTCACATGTATTTCAGCTCTTAAAATGTAACCCTTAAGCTACTGACTGGGGTCATTTTGACCCCAGAGGCATAATGTTTATCATAGCCCAAAGGTAGTTTATTCAATTCTTCAAAATGTTCATGACTTTGTCTAACCTAACGTAGCAGGTGTAGAAAGATGCCTGAGCTGAGTTCCCACTTCCGTGTTTCAGGGGAATTGGAAGTTAGGTTGAAAATACTGTATCCCTGAAAAACAGATGTTAGCGTTTTCTGGCCACTCCGCATAGGCTAGACTTTTTCAATCAACTTGTTCTTAACAAATCTAAATCATTGTTTAGTGTTTCTGTATCAATATGGACAAAAACTAAAAGAAAACTAGTCCTTTGGGGTCATTTTGACCCTAGCCATAAACACCTAATTTCCCCCTATAGTAATTTGATAAATAGGATCTTTATTTTAATCTCGGTTTCTCTGGAGACATAATATGAAGTTGTACGCATCATCAGAGGGTGGAGGGGGACCTGTATCAGTCATTTTGACCAGATTGACAGATCACCTGCAGAGATCTACTGTAGCTAGCTCCCCATTTACTTGCCTAAGATTGTACTTTTCAATACCACATCGTATAACTGTGTAGAAAACCTAAATTATTCTCTGAAAATGGTTTATTCTACTGAAAATGTGATATAAATACCAGAATTCAAAACATATCCTCCAATATTTTATATATTCTATATTTATCACGGGTGATAGTTACAAAACTAATCACTGTATCCTATATCAACATGTGGGTTGGGCCTCTCTATCTGTGAGGCGAGAGCAACATGCTCTCTTGTTTATTTATAAAGCACTTCTTTTAAAACGACCTCCATATATATCATAATTAATTTCCACCAGATATACTAATTTTAAAACCAGATCACAGATGTGGATTACATTAGAGACTCCTGTGGTCTCCACAGAGTTGGGTAGGACTGCCTTCAGTTCCTTTGCACCTTATTTATGGAACAAACTGCAGATCCAACTTAAGTTAGACACTCTGGTGTCCCTTGCCCATTTAAAAAATGTTATGGAGGATCAATATGATGTTGTCTGTGATTGTTTCTGTTGTATTGTGTTTTTGTTTTGTATGTTTTAAATGTTCTTGTCTGTATGTCTAAAACTGTACATGTCAACATGTTTACACAGGGCACAGCCGTAAAAGAGATCCAGGTCTCAGTCTGTTTTTCCCTGTTAAAATAAAGATGAAAAAACTTGTTATGATCTGGGTGCTATATAATTAGGTTTGAAGTGACTTAGAATATGTGGGCATGCTTTTTGAAGCATCCTGCCATAGCCCCTACCACTCCCATTGTTTCACTAACAGCGATGCTTATGCTGGCTGTGGGATAAGTACATAAATAATATTTGTTTGTCAATGTCTCAAAGGATTACTTTTTGAAGTGAATTGAATCCCTTTTTGTCAATAAAATGAAATATATTTAAATGGAAGTCGTTTTTACCACATAAATATGACAAAATTAATATTTATTAAAACATTCTGAAAACTAAATGATGCTAGAATCAAATGATGGTAAATTAGCTTTTTAGTACTAATGTGGATTGTACTTTAAAACTGCACATTATATAAAGGAAAAATTCATATTTTTGTTTAACAGAATATGCAAATTAACGATAATTTTGCTAAAATAAGTCTGTTTTGGTCTTTATTTATTTTTTATAACATTAATCACATGTCTAATGATGTTTTGAAAAGACAGTTGAAATTTTGCTATGATTGTAGTTTCTTCTTGGGGTCAAAATGACCCCAGTTGGTAATCGATGTATGTAAAATATGTTGGTAGCTTGAGGGTTAAATGCAACAAAAAAAAAATTCATAGCCTTTAGGTGATGCATACTCAGAGAATGGTGGTCATGATATAAATTGTGACCTGGACTCCAATTATGACATCACCCGGAAAAATATTTGAATACAAACTTAACTGGCAGCTATTTGTGATGTCATTAATTGGAATATTCAGTCCTGAATTATGACATCATGCGGGAAAACTATGACAAAGGACTAAGTTGGTAACCTATTGTGATGTCATTAATCAGAATGTTCAGGCCTGAGTTATGACATCAGGTGGGAAAACTGACCAAGGACTGAGTTGGTAGCCTATTGTGATGCCATCAATCAGAATGTTTGAGGTATTGCATCTATAAACTATGTCACCATGTACTATCCTGTATACTGTGCTATGATACATCATGCTCTTATTTGAATCGCAAAGTAAACTGGTTGAATATGTGTGGTGAAAAGATATTGCTGACATGACCCGTGTAGCTCAGTTGGTAGAGCATGGCGTTTGCAACGCCAGGGTTGTGGGTTCGTTTCCCACGGGGGACCAGAAAAAAAATGTATGCACTCACTAACTGTAAGTCGCTCTGGATAAGAGCGTCTGCTAAATGACTAAAATGTAAATGTAAATGTAATTCTAAACAACCTGGTAGGCCAGTACACACATCTGGCTGCGTTTCATATGCTATTATCAAAGCTGTACTTTACTTTCAGCTCATTAATGTGCACATATTATGTTGATACGACAGGGGATAATATGTATGTATCTAATGAGCATATGTGAATGTGTGTTTTGTGTTCCAGCTCGGTCCATATGGAGGAGTCGTCAGTGATGCAGGGAGCCCAGGGGATGCTGGTCCAGAACTGGCCCACAGTGTCCAGTGCTGCAGGTGAGATGGCTGGGCTGGGCTGGGTTGGGCTGTTTTGGGCTGGGTGGGTGGGGGTCAAAAGTACACAGTGTTTCTCTGCTGCCAGCTCCTGTAATGGAAGCACTCTGCAGACATAGTGATGTGAAATGACAGCAGATAAATAGGAATAAGGAAGTCCGATGGGAAACACAGGTGACCTTTTGGAATCCCTGCCAGATGAATGCTAAGCATTAGCGCTGAGACTTCAGAAGGAGCATGCTGGAAAGACTAGAGGAAGGCCAATGACAGACAGCGACACAGTCTGCCAAAATAAAAGAGCCAATGAGAAGCTGTCACAAGACAAGCAAATGTGGGCTTATATCTGTCTGTTGGTCAGGTAGGGGAAATTGGGACAGACTTTGATAGGTGAAGTGAAGTGTGATACTGCACCATGCCCGACTTAATGGTTGTGATGGGGTGCTGTTGGGAGTGGTACATTTGAAACCATTTACCACTGACAAAATAAGTGAAAAAGGGTAATAATTGCATCTAGCAAGGCATTCATTTGTCCATATACAGTTGAGGTCGGAAGTTTACATACACCTTAGCCAAATACATTTAAACTCAGTTTTTCACAATTCCTGACATTTAATCCTAGTAAAAATTCCCTGTCTTAGGTCAGTTAGGATCATCACTTTATTTTAAGAATGTGAAATGTCAGAATAATAGTAGAGAGAATGATTTATTTAAGCTTTTATTTCTTTCATCACATTCCCAGTGGGTCAGAAGTTTACATACACTCAGTTAGTATTTGGTAGCATTGCCTTTAAATTGTTTAACTTGGGTCAAACGTTTCGGGTAGCCTTCCACAAGCTTCCACACAATAAGTAGGGTGAATTTTGGCCCATTCCTCCTGACAGAGCTGGTGTAACTGAATCAGGTTTGTAGGCCTCCTTGCTCGCACACACTCTTTCAGTTCTGCCCACAAATTTTCTATAGGATTGAGGTCAGGGCTTTGTGATGGCCACTCCAATACCTTGACTTTGTTGTCCTTAAGCCATTTTGCCACAACTTTGGAAGTATGCTTGGGGGTCATTGTCCATTTGGAAGACCCATTTGCGACCAAGCTTTAACTTCCTGACTGATGTCTTGAGATGTTGCTTCAATATATCCACATCATTTTCCTTCCTCATGATGCCATCTATTTTGTGAAGCGTACCAGTCCCTCCTGCAGCAAAGCACCCCCATAGCATGATGCTGCCACCCCCGTGCTTCACGTTTGGGATGGTGTTCTTCGGCTTGCAAGCGTTCCCCTTTTTCCTCCAAACATAATGATGGTCATTATGGCCAAACAGTTCTATTTTTGTTTCATCAGACCAGAGGACATTTCTCCAAAAAGTATGATCTTTGTCCCCATGTGCAGTTGCAAACCGTAGTCTGGTTTTTTTTGGTGGTTTTGGAGCAGTGGCTTCTTCCTTGCTGAGCGGCCTTTCAGGTTATGTCGATATAGGACTCGTTTTACTGTGGATATAGATACTTGTTTCCTCCAGCATCTTCACAAGGTCCTTTGCTGTTGTTCTGGGATTGATTTGCACTTTTCGCACCAAAGTACGTTCATCTATAGGAGACAGAACGCGTCTCCTTCCTGAGCGGTATGACGGCTGCGTGGTCCCATGGTGTTTATACTTGCGTACTGTTGTTTGTACAGATGAAAGTGGTACCTTCAGGCGTTTGGAAATTGCTCCCAAGGATGAACCAGACTTGTGGAGGTCTACCATTTTATTTCTGAGGTCTTGGCTGATTTCTTTTGATTTTCCCATGATGTCAAGCAAAGAGGCACTGAGTTTGAAGGTAGGCCTTGAAATACATCTACAGGTACACCTCCAATTGACTAAAATTATGTCAATTAGCCTATCAGAAGCTTCTAAAGCCATGACATCATTTTCTGGAATTTTCCAAGCTGTTTATAGGCACAGTCAACTTAGTGTATGTAAACCTCTGACCCACTGGAATTGTGATACAGTGAATTATAAGTGAAATAATCTGTCTGTAAACAATTGTTGGAAAAATTACTTGTGTATGCACAAAGTAGATGTCCTAACCGACTTGCCATAACTATAGTTTGTTACCAAGAAATTTGTGGAGTGGTTGAAAAACGAGTTTTAATGACTCCAACCTAAGTGTATGTAAACTTCCGACTTCAACTGTACACAGTATCTTAGATAAAACGGAGCGAAAACAATCGCCTTTGAAGACTATTTCAGGAATCTGACTGGTAGTGAGGAGAGGGAGAGGGAAAACTAGACAGCGAGTGAGAGAGACAGAGAGGGTTGACTTGATCACATTTGACTGGTAAGCTCCTGTGGTTGTGTTCTGAGGGGTTGTCAGAATGCCTGGGCAGTGGTTTGGTGTTCCTGTCAGCTGCCTGCCTCCTATCTAATGTCTGCCAGCCCAGGCTGAGGACTCATCGATTTACTGTCCAGTGACAGGAGTTAGAGCACAGGTATAGGGCCCTAAGGTGGGTGATTGAGGTATCATCACTGTGACGGACTGAAGTGTATGTGTGTGTGTGTGTGTGTGTGTGTGTGTGTGTGTGTGTGTGTGTGTGTGTGTGTGTGTGTGTGTGTGTGTGTGTGTGTGTGTGCAAATGCTGAAATTGAGTTGGGAGAGGGAGAGAGTGTATCAAGGTATTATTTTTTTTCTTCCTGACTCCAATTTCTTTGAGCTTATGGAAAACTTCCACTATGTGGTCTTGCAGAAAATCCAATACTCTGTGGAGGTAGAGGACATGCAGAGTGTACTGCAGGCTACTAGTGCTGCAGCCTAGTATGCTGCAGGGTGAGACAGTTTTCATAATAGGGTAAGTAAGCAAAGCCTTATGGCTTATACAGTATATATATGATGTCATATAGCAGGATTGGCTTTGTTTCCAAATGTTGTATCAAGTAGGGTTGGAAGTGTAAAGGAAAGAATGCACATTATGCATTGTAGAAATATTGCACCTCAAATAGAGAGTATACTTCCTCAATGTGATTAATTTGAGTTACCAGCAGAGAGAGGGGAAGAGGTCAGACCAGACACAGAGCTAGATAGAGAGGGTGTTGAATAAGGCATGGCAAGACAGCCATCTCTTTTAGAGTGCTAGTGGAATTCTGAGTAATTTGGGAGAGGACAAAAGAGAGACACAGATGAGAAGGATGGTAAAGGAAAGAGAGGTATGGTGGTTTAGGATTGTCAGGGCCCTGCAGTACTGTTGTTGCTAGGGAACGCTATGTGACTTGTTTCTAGGCAACGCTGTCTAACTGAGATATTGCTGCAGCAGCACCAGCCTCCATCAACAGGGAGTGGGTGAAAGCAGTTTCCACAACAACCATTCAAAACCTGAATGGAAGACTCGTATTCAGAAACCTTAATCTAACGCATGATCTTTAAATTGGGTTGCGTGTTTGTGTAGGCCAGAAAGAAGAAGAATGGGTTGAGGAGTAACCCAGATTAGACCAGGAATAATGGACTTGAAAGTAGGACACTGGGTGCTGAAATGAGGCTAGAACCACCCCAGACAGCTGGGTACCATGGTAACCTCCTTACCGAGAGCTATAGTAACCTGCATACCAGCAGCCACAGCATGTTCATTTTAATATGATGGTCAGGGTAGAGCAGAGCTCCAAATAAGCCTTCATATTACTGGAGAAACAAAGGCACTGTGTATGCAGAGCATGTCACGCCTGCTCCTCCATAGCTCCCGCCGAGAATTAGACTTACAAAAGACTTAACATTCTGCAAATTGATACAACTCTCTCATGTAGACACGCAGAAGAGATGAAGAGAGATAGGGGGAGATAAAAACAGAGAGAGAAGAGGAAGTACAGGTATAGAACTGTTTTATGGGTTTCTTTCAATAGGTGCACATTAGATAAACACATTAGATTATTATATCGACACACACTTCACTTTCACACATGTGGACCTCTGCAAACCAATGGCAAGTTCAACTGACCTGCTTTGAGAAATAATCAATGCACTCAAAATGTTGTTGATCAGTATAGGCTACCCTCCATTAACACAAGCACAGTGGGCTTGAGGGAGGTTATGTACTTTAGGTGTGGTAATAGTGTTGTATTGTAATAACTGTGTCTTGAACAGATCAGCTTCCCCACACTAACCAGGAACAGAGGTTTAATGTAGTTTCTACTGTAAAGAAAAGGTTATGGCTGCATGCCACAATTATCTGAGCTTTTCAGTCATACTGGCTCCATCAAGCCCTAGAGAACCTAATGTACTTAAGAGGGAGTCAGAGTGGGTCTATGTGTTTGTTTCATTGTATTTGCTTTACTTTATTTCTGAGAGCTCTTGTATTGTTTGCTACAGTCATTGCAGGCATGCACACACACACACACACACACACACACACACATAGAATAGTAGGCTATATTTGAATACACCGTCCCTGTGGGACCATGCATTAATTCAATTAGGCACTCCAGCCATTTCATAATTAACCTACAAATGAAAAACAAAAATAATCTCTTTGCAGGGCCTTAGTTTAATCTCAATAAAACACAGGCAGAAAGTAGGTCAGAGCCCAGAGAAGCTGGTGTGTGCCTGAGAGCACTGTGTCTGTCGAGCCCAGAGAAGCTGGTGTGGGCCTGAGAGCACTGTGTCTGCAGAGCCCAGAGAAGCTGGTGTGGGCCTGAGAGCAATGTGTCTGCCGAGCCCAGAGAAGTTGGTGTGGGCCTGAGAGCACTGTGTCTGTCGAGCCCAGAGAAGCTGGTGTGGGCCTGAGAGCACTGTGTCTGCAGAGCCCAGAGAAGCTGGTGTGGGCCTGAGAGCAATGTGTCTGCCGAGCCCAGAGAAGCTGGTGTGGGCCTGAGAGCCTGTGTCTGTCGAGGCCAGAGAAACTGGTGTGGGCCTGAGAGCACTGTGTCTGTCGAGCCCAGAGAAGCTGGTGTGGGCCTGAGAGAACTGTGTCTGTCGAGCTCAGAGAAGCTGGTGTGGGCCTGAGAGCACTGTGTCTGTCGAGCCCAGAGAAGCTGGTGTGGGCCTGAGAGCACTGTGTCTGTCGAGCCCAGATAAGCTGGTGTGGGCCTGAGAGCACTGTGTCTGTCGAGCCCAGAGAAGCTGGTGTGGGCCTGAGAGCACTGTTTCTGTCGAGCCCAGAGAAGCTGGTGTGGGCCTGAGAGCACTGTGTCTGCCGAGCCCAGAGAAGCTGGTGTGGGCCTGAGAGAACTGGGTCTGTCGAGCCCAGAGAAGCTGGTGTGGGCCTGAGAGAACTGTGTCTGTCGAGCCCAGAGAAGCTGGTGTGGACCTGAGAGAACTGGGTCTGTCGAGCCCAGAGAAGCTGGTGTGGACCTGAGAGAACTGGGTCTGTCGAGCCCAGAGAAGCTGGTGTGGGCCTGAGAACACTGTGTCAAATCAAATCAAATCAAATTGTATTTGACACATGCGCCGAATACAACAGATGTAGACATTACCGTGAAATGCTTACTTACAGCCCTTAACCAACAATGCATTTATGTTTTTATAAAAAAGTAAATAAAACAACAACAACAAAAAAGTGTTGAGAAAAAAAGAGCAGAAGTTAAATAAAATAACAGTAGGGAGGCTATATACAGGGGGGTACCGGTGCAGAGTCAATGTGCGGGGGCCCCGGCTAGTTGAGGTAGTTGAGGTAATATGTACATGTGGGTAGAGTTAAAGTGACTATGCATAAATCATTAACAGAGTAGCAGCAGCGTTAAAAGATGGGGTGGGGGTGGGGGGGCAGTGCAAATAGTCCGGGTAGCCATGATTAGCTGTTCAGGAGTCTTATGGCTTGGGGGTAGAAGCTGTTGAGAAGCCTTTTAGACCTAGACTTGGTGCTCTGGTACCACTTGCCGTGCGGTAGCAGAGAGAACAGTCTATGACTAGGGTGGCTGGAGTCTTTGACAATTTTGAGGGCCTTCCTCTGACACCGCCTGGTATAGAGGTCCTGGATGGCAGGAAGCTTGGCCCCAGTGATGTACTGGGCCGTACGCACTACCCTCTGTAGTGCCTTGTGGTCGGAGGCCGAGCAGTTGCCATACCAGGCGGTGATGCAACCAGTCAGGATGCTCTCGATGGTGCAGCTCTGCCAAGCCCAGAGAAGCTGGTGTGGTGTGGGCCTGAGAGCACTGTGCCTGCCGTGCCCAGAGAAGCTGGTGTGGGCCTGAGAGCACTGTGCCTGCCGAGCCCAGAGAAGCTAGTGTGGGCCTGAGAGCACTGTGTCTGCCGAGCCCAGAGAAGCTGGTGTGGGCCTGAGAGCACTGTGTCTGCCGAGCCCAGAGAAGCTGGTGTGGGCCTGAGAGCACTGTGTCTGCCGAGCCCAGAGAATATCACTCTTTGTTTCCCTTGCTAATGCCCTCTCATTTCCCCTCTTTCTTTTTCTGCATCGTTCTTCTCCTCAATCGCTGTCTCCCTTCGTATGCCTCTCTGTCTCTTGCCTGCTGGTTATAATTACATTTATTTCATATCTTCCATTATACTGCATGCTATATGAAGGAGAACTGGGTCTCACATTCTCTTAGTACTTCAGTTCAGCCTCTCAAGGCTTTCTTGGTCTTTCTCTTTCATTGTCTCTTCTGCTCGCCCTGATTCTCTCTTTCTGTCACATTCATGCTTGCATATTGTATGAGATATCTCTCTCTCTCTCCACTGCTGTGTCGAGCCCTTGTGAGAGTGGGATTAGGTTAGTGCTGGGTTTTCACAGTTCCTGTCATCCTTATGTGCTAATTCACATCACATCACAGTGTTAAACATCCCAGTCCCGCTCTGCCATTAAAGGTCAGGTCTTTCTAGTCTACCCTTGTGTTCTAAGCAGCATCACTGGCTGATATCCTCCCTGCAATACCGTTCCCCCTCTTCAGTTTATCAGTGTGCCTCTGGCTCTAATTAATTATTTTGCTTATGTATTCAGTGGTGGAAAAAGTATCCAATTGTCATACTTGAGTAAAAGTAAAGATACCTTACTAGAAAAGGACTCAATTAAAAGTGAAAGTCACCCAGTAAAATACTACTTGAGTATAAATCTAAAAGTATTTGGTTTGAAATATACTTAAGTATCAAAAGTAAATGTAATTGCTAAAATATACTTAAGTATCAAAAGTCGAAGTATGAATACATTCAAATTCCTTATATTAAGCAAACCAGATGGCCCAATTTTCTTATTTTTTAAATTTACAGATAGACAGGGACTATCTCCAACACTCAGACATAATTTACAAATGAAGCATTTGTGTTTAGTGAGTCCGCCAGATCAGAGGCAGTAGGGATGACCAGGGATGTTCTCTTGATAAGTGTGTGAAATTGACCATTATCCTGTCCTGCTAAGCATATCAAAATGTAACAGGTGTCAGGGAAAATGCATGGAGTAAAAAGTACAATATTTCTTTAGAAATGTAGTGAAGTAAAAGTTATCAAAAATAGAAATAGTAAAGTAAAGTACACATGCCCGAAAAATCACTTAAGTAGTACTTTAAAGTATTTTTACTTACGTACTTTACACCACTGGCTGTATTACAGGTGGTAAAACTTTACCTCAGCCAGAAATAGGAGACTGAATAAGGCTCAATTTATGTGTGGTAGAATGTGCTGGTATGTTCAGAATCTCACTGTGGTGTTGAATAATAATGATGATGATGATGATGAAGATGGTGATGGTGATGATAATGAATAAGACATAGCTCTTCTCTCTCACTCTGTTTCTTCTCTTTCTCTCTTGTAGATGGTGAGGGGGGTGAGCTGTCCCCTCCGGTTGGAGCTGGCATCGACAGTAACAGCTGGCACTTCCGTTACGGGCCTGGCCCGGGCTACGGCCCCCCTCAGGTCCTGAAGCCTGGAGAGATTCCCCCTGAAGCCTTCATCATCCCCGGCTCCCCCGCCATCATCTCAATCCGCCAGGGCCCGGGAGGAGAGGACGACAAGAGCGATTTCATTTCCTTCAGCAAGAAGGAGGAAGCCAAGAAGAAGAAAAAGAAGAAGAAGGAGAAGAAAGACAAGAAAGAAAAGGGGAAGGAGGATGCGGACGAGTAGAGAAGGAAGGGGAGATATGAAAACAGAGCTACCAACTAAAGTCCAAATAACAGCTGCAAGACAAAAAGCCAAATGTATATTTTAGAAGCAGGAGAGCCTCCCTGTCTTGTGTTTGCATAGTTAAGTCTGCCCAGCCAAGTCCCCATTAGCAGAGGCCTATCTCTATAAAACATGTAAGCAGCCAAAAGTAGCCTCTGCCATGTTGGCCCTCTGAGGCTTCCATACCTCTGGCTATGAAACAGGCTTTTTAAATAGATTTAATAGGCTCTCATTAGACAGACATTTGCTGAAAGACAAAAATCTATTTGATTAGAATAACCTTTCTATAAAGATGATTATGCAATCAACTACCGATGCCCAGACTTTTCATATATAAAATGCCATATGTGAGAGAAACCTCACATACCCTATTAATGGTGGTGCTACAGTCCTGCCAGCCCGCCTCCCCAACTTGGCTTGAAATGGTACGCTCCTCCCTGGCCCTTCTGGCCCCTTGTTGGCATCTCTGTCTTTACTCCGCCGCCTGTCTCCTCTGCTCTCCTGATTGGAGGGGGAGAGGAGGAGTTCGATCTGACAAAGAGTGACACAGAGGCTCTCATCTACAGTAAGATGGAAGCCTTGTGGGAAAGAAAGAGTCGGTTTTTTTTCTACAAAAAATTGTAAAACATAAAGTGGCGCAAACAAGACACCTGACGTGTATATGTACAGTGAGCTGTGTGAGATTGGAATGGGTTGAGATTAGTGCTGGCCAGGATTGAAGGCTGGATTAGGCTGCCCGTGTTCTGGATTAGGCTGCCCATGGGGTGTTTCATGCCTGGCTCTGTTGGCACTGTTGGCAGCACAGGGCAGGGGCTAAAGACCTGGCCCCGCCTTCTCACCTAGAACACAAAATAGGTCAGTGTGGCCTTGGACCCACAGTCTGTGCAGCACACAACCACTATAACACACACACACACATTAGACAGTCAGGGCGGACATACACACACCTCTCTTGATAGTGTACAGCTCTAACCCAGCCAAAAGACTGAGGCCTATTACAGTGGGCTCTTTTCTATGGAGTGTAATATATGACAGGAACTTTGCTTGTTGTTTCATTTCTGTTCAAGCCTGATCCCCCCCGCTTCTGTCAGTGAATGTTCAATAGTCAATGTTCAATAGTTCTTAAAGCCCCGCCCCCTTACCTCGCCCGCTTTGGTGCTTGTAGGATTCGCTCGCACGCCTCCTCTGTTGTCCCTCGACTCCTCCGTCCTCCGATCACCATGTTCAGGAGGCCTCTCTCAAAGACACTCTTAACTTCTGATAACTTGTTCCTCTGTAAACACAGCAACATAATTATCCTGTATAACACACACACACAAATAAACACACACACACATATTTTTGGTTAGCTTTAACCGAGCCTTGGTACTGAAATATCAAGGTTCCTAGCACTGTTTTGGGGACAAGTTGCCGTCTCTTCCACCAGTTATACACAGGGTAGTGGGGGAAACATAAGGAGCATAGCAGAAATATGGACTGGCTTCCTTCTGTCCAGATGGAGAGAAAAAGAGGGATGGAAGGAAGTAGAAGGAAGGACAGACAAGTGGATTTGTAGTGATGGGCTCTCCAGTCCACAGACATTCCCCAGAGAGCTTTGTTGCTGTGTTAAACTCTTTGCTCATATTGTGATGAAAAGGAAGCATCAGCAGCATTGAGTCTTCTCCAGAATAGAGCATCTCCAGGATGAACTCAGTGTGTGTGGGGGCTAATTCCACAACATCTCCTACTCACCTCTCTGTTTCCTCTTCGTGGCTGATATCTGACCTATCAGAGGGGACAGAGGGGGGATGCTAGCGCTGCTATTGGACTGAATCCCCCCATATTATACACATGCTCCCCCTTCAGGTGTGAATCAGTGCTGTCAGATCACTAAGTGGCTGTTTGCATGTTAAACGCAGTGGAAAGAGGTACTATATATAGATCTATATAGATAGATATGTTTTTCATTTCCTTCAACCATTTATCACAAACTCAGAGATATGAATATTGTCTCTACTGAAATATGTATACATACTCACTCTGGAAAACACACATGAACACACATACACATATACTATATATTCCTAGACAAACATACAGGAATCACTTTTTTTATCCTGTTGAAGTTCAATTAAAATAACCTTCTAGATATAAGTAATGCTGTAGTTATGCTATGAAATGTTATTTTTTGTTTATGCCCTTATGATTTTGGAGGATTACAAAATCAGTCCTTTACCTTGTGTTAAGCTATTAACTGATGATCAAAGAAACACTGTAACGTAATACTGAATCATTTATTCACCTTCGATATATATCCCGAACCCCCTTTATAATCTTTTTTTATAATGTTGAGAAAGAAAACCTTATAAACAAAATTGTCCAAAAAAAGATGCAAAACTTGATGTACTCTCTGCTTGTGTGTAGTGAATGTTTCCTCAGTCATCTGGTGCCTGGATGGCACTAAGCAGTCGACTGTGACAGTGCAGATCTGTTAATAACCTTTTTGCACACCTGCTCATCAGTGTAATGGTGATATAGTGATTTTTCTTTTTTCTTATTTGATGGATCTGGTATTGTGTTTTGTTTATAAATCACAAATAAAATGTTATTTCTTAAATATTGGAAAAAGTTGTCTGTGGCCTTGATTTCAACTAACTGCTAAGAATAAGGGACCCAGCAGCCTAGTTAGTTGGGTTTGGGGCACACAGTTGGACAGCAGACGGAGTATCGTGATCAAAACAGTGGTTTTATTTAGTGTTGTAGGCCTACTGCAAAATTGATAATTACATATATTTACACATTTTGCATACAATTGACAAAAAAGATCCAAAGTACTGTAGCAACCTAACGGCTACAAGAGAAAAACGCTCAAAAACTGCAGAAAGACCCACACAAACACCCCTGAGTCTAATACCTGAGAGCTAAACCAACGAGAAGGGTCTGCCTGTGACCCGCGTCCAGAGAAACTCCAGGGAAGAACAGCCCAGGGAAACCAAGCCCCCTCTTGCTTCTCTTTCTATTGGATCCAGCTACTTTCTCATTCTACGGGTCGACTAGCATTGTAGCAAAGCCTAACCCTAACCCTTTTCCTAACCTTAACCTCATTCCCCTAACCTGCTATGTTAATTATCCTAACCTGCTACGTTAATTATCCTAACCTGCTACGTTAGATCTCCTAACCTGCTATTAGTGCTATGGGCAATTCTGACCAGGCCTGCAGATGAGATAGAGAGAGAGACCCAGACCCAACGAGGACTCTCATATGGGTTAGATAACTCATCTCATTGAGTTTGTCACTGGAGGGAGAGACAGCTCTGCTCTATGATAAATGATATATCTGTGGCTGACAGGGCTCTCCCAGTCAGAGCAAGAAGCACTTAATTCATTTCCATGTCCGGCTCATTTAATTTATTTAGGCAAATGGATAAACTATGTCTCGGCTTACTCTTCTCTGATTAAATCGACCCATAAACCATCACAGAAAGCCTCTGGCAAGATTCCCCCTCACCATCATGATATAAATGGCCCTTGTGTGTGTGTGTTGTGGAAGTATGGCAGAAGTATTCCTGATTATTCCAGAGGAGTGATAGAGTTTATTCAGAAGGCCTTGTGCTGCCAGTCCCAGTGCTCTGCTGATGGCACTCTGAAGCAGTGTTACGTTCTCCTCTGTTGCCACCCTCTGCTCTGTAGACCTGTACTGCAGTCTGACTGGAGCTGGCAAGACTTCAAGGGCCCAGATACTCAGAGAGAGGATTCACACCCTCCCCTACACGTCCTTTGCGTGATACAGGGGATAGTTTCCATGGATACAGAGGAATGACATGGCACCGGGGCACCGGGGTTGTCTCCTTTGATTCTAAGTATCGACATTGAGAATGAGTAAGTGTTAGAATGTGATTGACAGAGAGAGACATGGAATACAGACAGATACAATGTAATAAGCATCAGGAGGACGATCTGTCCTGTAGTGTCATCAGGGCATCAGGGCAATGGTAATCTGGTCAATAAAAACACACTAAGAAGAAGAGAACAATAGACTGTGGCAGTAGAAGGTCAGAAAGTTAAGAAGATGACATTTCATAATAAGGGGGCTTGATTGAAAGAGACAGCCTGACTGTTGGCCGGGGTAAAAGGTGTACCAGGGCCTGAATGAGCTGAAGCAGTGAAGCTATTTTTGCCTCTTCCCCCTGGGCTTGCCTGGCTGAGTACCCAGCCATGCCGTCTGGGAGTCTGGGAGTAAAATCATTCACAGGCTGCTTCACTCATACAGGCTGCTTCACTCTCAGAGGCTAAACTAGGACAATCACTCACATGGGCAGCACCAAGCATAGGTCCCACATGTGGGGATTGCAATACATTTACAGTATCTACAACGTCAGTATGTTGTGCAGTGTTTTGGGATTTAGCTATACCCTTACTGTTAGAGTTTGATCTACCTTGAGCAAACATCACTACACTCACAAATTTGGACTTCAGTTAGGAGCAAGGCAATGCTCAGGCAGGACAGCCATATGGTCCAATTCACGCACCTATCAATATAATGCCTTGTCATCCCTACTGCCTCTAATCTGGTGGACTCACTAAACACAAATGCTGCATTTGTAAATCATGTCTGAGTGTTGGAGTGTGCCCCTGGCTGTTCGTAAATTTTAAAAAACAAGACAATCGTGACATCTGCTTTGCTTAATATATGTAATTTGATAGCATTTACTTTTACTTTGTACTTTTATTCAAGTATGACAGTTGAGTACTTTTTCCTCCCACGGTACTTAAGTACATTTAAAACCAGATAATTTTAGACTTTTACTCAAGTTGTATTTTACTGGGTGACTTTCTCTTTTACTTGAGTCATTTTCTATTAAAGAATCTTTACTTTTAATCAAGTATGACAATCGAGTACTTTTTCCACCACTCCTGATATTGACCTCTCTCAACCCCACTGAATCAATCCCCAGGGCAAATTAATATAATCCAAGAGGACAACCTCACTGTAAGGCAATTTATAATGCACCACCACACATCAGCAGCAGTTTGTCCTTGAACAAACACAACCAAGATACCTAAAGTGTCCTGTTTTAAGGGACAAGAGCATCCTTTAAAACAGGTCACTCTAGAAAGCATCCTTTAAAACAGGCTCCTCTAGATATCTTGGGTGTGTTGTTTAAGACTGATGGAGGAGTAAAGCCTTCCAGTGGCACCAGCTGCTATGCCAAGGCTAAGGAGGAAGATGGCGTTCAGTCAAATTCACTGCGCTATGCTTTTATCTGTCAAACAATCTATTCATATGGGGAGAGGCCAAAGACATCAGCGCTGAAGTCAGAGACTGGTTAGGTGTCAGAGTATTTTTGAAACATTCCATCATCGACTTGTTGGGATTTTCATTTTGCAGTCAATTAGCTGAAATGTGGCAGAGCGTGTGTGTTCGCTAACAAGTTGAAATTAGATGATATGCAACCTCATGTATCATGCAATTGGGAGTGTTTACTATCAGTGCTGCTGATTCTCTCTGTGTGTGTGTGTGTGTGTGTGTGTGTGTGTGTGCGTGCACGTGTGCGAGAGAAAAAGAGAGAGGTGTTTATTTTGTTGTCCATGTCTTACCATATATGCACCAACCCATGTTACCCCATCAATTCAACAGCATTTTTCCACTTAACATAAACACGCCATAACTATAACTCTAATCAAAGCATACCTCTTCTCACTGCCGAGACTACCTTTGGAGTGACGAAAACAAATGCTCCCAGAATGAAGCGTCAGACGGAACTTTTTTCATGCCGCGGTCAACAGCGCCACGCTGCACTCCAAGCAGGAATATCTTGCCTGAATGACTTGTGAGAAGGTAAAGCTTTGTTTTATACGGCTTTATGGCTGTATATCGGCACATGCAAACGTAGTTATTTAAAAGAGCATTTATTAACAGTAATTGTTCGTATCGTCTAATTTTGTTCAGCGGATGTAGTCGAATTAGTAGCTAGCTTCCAAACAGCAGATAAAGTGTTGTCCATAGTATGTTGACAACTTGAAACGCACATCTTCTAATCTAGGCCAATACAACAACATGAAAATAAACAAAGAATGTTGTTGTTAGCCCAGTACTTCAGCTGTTCTGCTGATTGATTATATGATGATTGGGATTTACTTTCTTTGGTGATGACTGACTAGCATAGGCCTAACTTTTTGTCATCATGAACGTCACAAGAAAACAATCCATGTTAAAATCACACAAAACTAGAGATATCGATTGCCCCAACCCCCACTGTGACCCCTCTATCGATATATTCCAGAATAGGCCTAGGCCGACATGAAATATGGCTTTTGCATGAAACACGGAAACACGACCATCTCGAATTATGAAGGTTTATTTGACAAACGATATAGCAGCCCGCCCTAGACTACTGGTATTATGTACTGGCCTGGGTGATCATGCACACAACACTCTTAGAAAAAAGGCTTCAAAAAGGGTTATTTAGCTGTCCCCATAGGATAACTCTTTTTGGTTCCAGGTAGAACCCTTTTGGGTTCCATGTGGAACCCTTTCCACACAGGGTTCTACATGGAACCCAAAAGGGTTCTACCTGGAATCAAAAAGGGTTCTACGTGGAATCAAAATGTTTCTAGATTGCACCTTTTTTTCTAAGAGTGTAGGTGCATGCATCTTTTAACATTGCACTGTGTGCAAAACAAAGTATGTTGTGCTATTCCAATACACAACCATAAGTCTCTGCACTGTCTTGCATGTTTGGTCATTCTGTATAATGGTTTCTGTTCTAGTAAGACAACAGTTATACAGACCTTTGCTCCTTGTGTGGCCACAGTTTCAGAGGACATGATAAAAGCTATACAGGTAGGAAACCCTCATTCCAGTCTGTTATTGCATTCACCAAAATATGCATAAAGTGATGGGTTACTCACAGTAATGATTTGTTTGTATCACAAGGCCACACAACATCTGATATGGAGATTGATTCGTGCTTTCTTTATTGTGTCAACTTACCCTTGGAGCTCAACCAAAAACAGAATTTGGATTCAGCTATTACAGGAATTGTTACTCTTCAAAATAATAGTGTTATGACCATCAAGATTTACGCTTTAAACTAGTATTGTGAATAGCGGTGCCCTGAAAGGCCCTGACTGGGTTTGTCAATGGGGAATTGCCTGCACTTCAGCTCTGAATTTAAGTGTATGTAAACTTCCGACTTCAACTGTACCACAAACGTCCGAGGTGCCTTATTGCTATTATAAACTGGTTACCAATGTAATTAGAAAAGTAAACAATTATTTTTTCTTCATACCGTGGTATATTTAAGCAATAAGCCACGAAGAGGTGTGGTATATAGCCAATATACCACAGCTAAGGGCTGTTGTTTAACTGGTTACCAAGTTAATTAGAGCAGTAAAAATAAATGTTTTGTCATACCCGTGGTATACGATCTGATATAACACGGCTGTCAGCCAATCAGCATTCAGGGCTCGAACCACCCAGTTTATAATTGTTGATATATAACTGTTTTCTGCCAATCAGCATCCAGTACCCAAACTACCATACATTTTCCGTTTTTATGTAAACTTTATTTTAACAGGGAAATCCCATTGAGACCAATACCTCTTTTGCAAGGGAGCCCTGCATGTACACAAAGTATACAAAATGTACTAATGTTGTAAAGGAATTGGGTTGCTCTTTAAAAAAAACTTGCTTTCATGTCGTACTTATAGCTAATGTTGTTATGTTTTTGTTAATGCTTTCTATGTAGCTATGTTTTTTTCTTTAGCAATATGTTGAACATTTCACTGCTCCCTATGTTGCTTGGGTCAACCCTTCCTTTCTTTCCCCTTTATACGGTAGTCACCGCTGTCCATGGTGCTGAAATCGTTATTGCTCTACTGCACTGAGAGTGGAGTCTTATACAAGATACGGCTAGGGCAGACTAATCTACGACATTGGTACTCCAAATGGTTACTCCCGTTTCTTACATTTAAACGTCAGATTGTAAAACCCCCTCAAAGTGAATTAAATATGGCCTCTCTATTGGTATTATTTCACGACGACTATTCAGTTGTATTCACCCTGTATAGTCCGAGATTGTAGGTAGGCCCTACACTAATCGCTCCTGTGTTATTTCCTTTAGCCTCATGGCGTCACTCCTCACCAACTCTATGATATTGAGCCTTTAAACACTCCCATTTCGTTTTTAGCTATATGAGCAGGATGTATCCACTCGGCCATTGCCTGCATTGCGGAGCATAACGTGCTGTACTGGTGTCTGTACGATTCATCGTCGATATTGTGCTTATTGACATATTTGTATTTATTTTTCTGCCATTGCCATTGGATTAAGTGAAGATGTCGATATTTACTACATCGTGCAGATCTAAATGGCATATGTAGTGTACTGTGATTTTGCTTGCTATAATTCAGGCCTCTGTTGCGGACATTCGATATTCTGTTCCCGAGGAGACAAAGAAAAAACATGTAATCGGGAGCTTGAGTAGTGACCTTCGTTTGGATGTTAGGTGACTGAGGGTTCGGAAAGCCCGAGTTGATTTCCAGGGAGAGAAACTGTACTGTGGAGTAGACTTGGACTCCGGAGATCTCATTGTTCTCGAGAGAATCGACAGGGAGATGTTTTGTGGAACCACCTCACCCTGTCTCTTGCATTTTGAGTTCATCTTGGAGAACCCTTTGGAACTGCATAATATCGTGGTGGAAATACAGGACATTAATGATAACCCTCCCATTTCCCCAAAGGTTTTAATCAAATTGGAAATAAGCGAGACCGCTCCAACAGGTAGTCGATTTCAAATAGCCTCGGCTCGAGACTTAGATGTAAGAGTGAATTCAGTTCAAAATTATGTTCTTGGTCATAATGAGTACTTTGTGTTGAAATCAAAAGGCAGTAAAGAAAGGTATGTGGAACTTGTTTTGAAAAATAACCTAGACCGAGAGAAAGAAGGGGAGCATTCTCTAACACTGTCGGCAATTGATGGGGGTAAACCTCAGCGGTCATTCAGGTTGTCGTGAAATATGTTAATGATAACGCCCCTGTTTTCACACAAACTCTTTATAAAGTTACCGTGATTGAAAATTAATATCCAGGCACATACGTAGTCAAGGTTAGCGCAACTGATAAAGATGAGGGTGCAAATGGTCAAATAGCGTATTACATTAATCATGTGTCTGAAAACAGCAAGGGTTTATTCCACATTGACCAAAACAATGGGGAGATTGCAGTAATAGGCGAGCTTGACCACGAAAAGGCCTCGTCTTATGAAGTGGAGATTCAGGCAGAGGATGGCGGGGGTCAGGCCGGAAACTGCAAAGTCCTTGTAGAAATATCTGACAGAAATGACAATGCACCTACAATAACTGTAAAATCAGTAACCAATCCGATTCCAGAGAACGATCCAGCAGGCACTGAAATTGCTGTTATTAATGTTAAGGATCAGGACCATGGAGACAACAGCAGACTGAAGTGCTTCATTGCGGAAAACCTACCTTTTAAACTCCAATCCTCAATTAAAAACTAAAAAAAAAAAAAAAGCAGCGCCCTCCTGGATCGGGAGCAAATAACTGAATAGAATGTCACCGTAATAGCAACCGATGAAGGAACGCCGTCCTTGTCTTCAAGTGTTATGTTGAGTTTCCACATTTCTGATATATAAATGACAACCCACCTGTGTTTGAAGAATAATCCTACAGCGCCTATGTGACTGAAAATAACAAGCGTGCCTCCTCTATGTGTTCTATTACTGCCAGAGACCCAGACTGGAGACAAAACGGTACAGTGGTATATTCTCTATTTCCCAGTGAGGTCAACGGGGTTCAGGTGTCATCATTTGTGTCCATCAATGGAGACACGGGGGTGATCCATGCTGTGAGAGCATTTGATTATGAGCAGTTTAGGAGCTTCAAAGTCCTCGTTTTAGCCAGAGACAATGGTTCTCCTCCACTCAGCAGTAACGTGACTGTGAGTGTCTTCAAATGATAACTCTCCCCAGATATTATACCCTGCTCCAGCAGGGAACTCCTTGATGACTGAGATGGTCCCCAAAGCTGCTCTGGCGGGGTCCCTGGTTTCCAAGGTGATAGCTGTGGATGCTGACTCTGGACAGAACGCGTGGCTTTCATATCAGATCATGAAATCGATTGATCCGGGACTTTTCACTATTTGTCTCCACAGCGGAGAAATCAGGGCACAGCGGGACATTTCTGAATCCTGAATCAGTGAATGATAACGGACACCACTCTCTCTCTCTACAACCTGTGATGTATAGTTACTCATAACAGACAACTTGGCTGAAGTTCCAGAACTGAAAGACATGGTTTATGAGGATAGTTCCAAACGAACTTCCTATTTGATCACTGCACTGGTCTCTGTTTCCACATTTTCCTGACTTTCATTATTCTAATCGTGGCCGTGAGGTTCTGTCGTAGGAGAAAGCCTAGAATGTTGTTTGATGGAGCAGTCACCATTCCCAGTGCGTATTTCCCTCCCAACTATGCAGAGGTGGACGGATACGGAAAACTACACAGTTCTTACAATTATGAGGCATACCAACGGGCTCACGCACCAGTGACTTCAAATTTGTCAGATCTTACAATGACAGCACGTTGCCTGCTGGTCTTACACTGCAGAGGAACTCAAATAAGTTATTAGAAGGGAGTATCATCACTCTCAACACTGCAGGAGAGGCGCACGAGGTAATATTTTACTAATTTGATACAGGCCTATCACTTGTTGTGTTTTTGGTTTTGGTTTAGATTATGTCTTGTTGTTAGGCTAAATGTGGAATTTCTCCACGCATTGTTTGGCATGAGTCGTGGTGTTTCAAAGTTCCTGTTTTTACTCTGTGTATGATTAGTGTACCCTCATCTCAGCAACTAGTTAGGCTATTCGCTAGGGGTTGATTTGACTGAAGTGGTTGCTAATTGTTGGTTTGGGCTATTATTTTATACTACATTCACAATTTTACAGACAATACAGTTTGGTTTGCTTTTATTTTGTGCCTGTGATGGTAACTTGATTCATCACTTGACTGATTTTCTGATTTAGTTGACGAGTAGCCTAAGCTTGATGGAAATAGGAAAACAAGGTTTACTTTTTAAGTGGAATCACTCTTAGTTTTAAATAACCTATATTGACCCGTATTTTGTTGTTAGGACTTTTTTCATTCACCATAAAGCATGTTCTCGACTCGGGATGTTTGTTCCCTTTGACCGTTGTGTATTGCCAACTCTGTTGTTCTTGATGTAGGCTACGTTTCAGCACTGGACAGCAAGGTGACATTTTCCCTTTAGCTACTGACGTCCAACCAACCTATCGACCAGTCTGAGTCAAATGGTCAGGAAACCAATACAGAAAACGAAATTATAAGCATTGGTTGACATCGACAATTTTCATGAGGGCGGTTGAAATATTTTATCAACCTGAAATAGTCTTGCTAAGGTTGTGCTATAGGCCTAAGTATGTCTTATTGTGAACTGTGTCAATGTAGGCTTAAGTTTTTCCTTTTAACTTACGTCCATCAGCAATGTCTTCTCATGCACGATCATGTCACGATTAAATTGCATCTCCCTTATTTTTTTATGGTGGTAGTCATCAACGTTGGGAGGATACCATCTAGGTGGTCTTCTAAGAAGGAACATTTGGCAAACAATGTAGGCTTGAGCATTGAAACTGCTGTTTTCCTGGTGGACTCAGGATGTCGCTGTCCACTAGCTAAGGACAATTATGTAGCCTTAGGATATCTCCACCTACTACAGTAGTAGCCTACAAAGGGCGAGTACACCCAGGCTGCCGCATCACAGTGAAAAGCAGTCAGACATATTACCTTTCTTCCGCTTGGCTATTGGTTTTATTGTGCTTTATAGTAGGATAATTTTTCGACAACCCTAATTTCTCAATTGGAGTTCATTGGTATTAGACATCGAAGATGGGCTACATTGGCTTTAAGGTTCATGCGTTTGTTTTCCATCTGTTTTATTGTCTTTGCCTCATGCGCATCACCAATGGAGACGTGAGCTATTCTGTTCCAGAGGAGATGAAACGCGGATCTGTGATAGGAAATATAGCCAAGGATCTGGGGCTGGATGCTAAGAGACTTTCGGCTCGAAAAGCTCGTTTAGAGGAGGATGGAACTAAACGCCATTGTGACATTAACCTGAATACCGGAGCTCTTGTTGTAGCTGAAAGAATTGATCGGGAGCAGCTTTGTGGTCTGGCGTTATCTTGTGGATTAACATATGAAATGGTTCTCGAAAATCCTTTAGAATTGCATCGCATAACGCTTCAAATTCAGGATGTTAACGACAATTCACCCCAGTTTGCAGATGATGTTATCAATTTGGAAATTAGGGAGTCGGCTGATAAAGGTGAACGCTTTCCCATCAACGAGGCCCAGGATGCAGATATAGGGCAAAATGCCGTTCAAAGCTATTCTTTGCAAAGAAATGGCCATTTTGTTTTGAATGTTCATACTAACCGAGATGGAGGAAAATATAGTGAGTTGGTATTAGAAAATGAGTTAGATCGAGAACAACAGCAGGAGGTGACATTGTTACTTACGGCGGTTGATGGTGGAACTCCACAGAGATCTGGTAGTGTAGTTATACACGTCACTGTGTTTGATGCTAACGATAATATTCCAGTATTTACCCAGGACGTGTACAGGGTCAGTTTGCCTGAAAATTCTCCATTAGGTACAGTGATTGCTACAGTGAGCGCCACGGATGCAGATGAAGGAACGTATGGGGAGGTGACATATGATCTAGGTCGAGTTTCTGATAACGTGAAGAAATTATTCCAGCTTGATAGTAAAATTGGGTCTTTAACACTGACTGGCCCTGTTGATTATGAGGAAAAGTCCCTTTATGAATTGCGCGTCCTTGCCAAAGATGGTGCTGGGTTAGTGTCTTACACGAAAGTGCTGATAGATATTACTGACATAAACGATAACGCACCTTTGATATTTATTAAATCTCTGACCAATCAAATACCAGAGAATGTGTTACCTGGCACAGAGGTGGGCATCATTAATGTACAGGATAAAGACTCGGAGGGAAATAGACAGGTCCGTTGCTCCATTCAACAAAACGTTCCTTTCAAACTTAACCCCTCAATCAAAAACTATTATTCTCTGGTAACAACCAGTGAACTAGACCGTGAAATAATGTCAGATTATAACTTAACTATCATTGCCACTGACGAGGGGTCTCCACCCTTATCCTTCTCAAAGTCCATTCATTTATCTGTGTCAGACGTGAATGACAACCCACCTGTGTTTGAAGAACAATCCTACAGCGCCTATGTGACTGAAAATAACAAGCCTGGCTCATCGATGTGTTCTGTTACTGCGAGAGACCCAGACTGGAGACAGAACGGTACAGTGGTGTATTCTCTATTGCCCAGTGAGGTCAACGGTGTTCCGGTGTCATCCTTTTTATCCATCAATGGAGACACGGGTGTGATCCATGCTGTGAGAGCATTTGATTATGAGCAGTTTAGGAGCTTCAAAGTCCACGTTGTAGGCAGAGACAATGGTTCTCCTCCACTCAGCAGTAATGTGGCTGTGAGTGTCTTCATAACAGATGAGAATGATAACTCTCCCCAGATATTATACCCTGCTCCAGCAGGGAACTCCTTGATGACTGAGATGGTCCCCAAAGCTGCTCTGGCGGGGTCCCTGGTTTCCAAGGTGATAGCTGTGGAGGCTGACTCTGGACAGAACGCGTGGCTTTCATATCACATCGTGAAATCGACTGATCCGGGACTTTTCACTATTGGTCTCCACAGCGGAGAGATCAGGGCACAGCGGGACATTTCTGAATCTGACAGTATGAAGCAAAACCTTCTCATATCAGTGAAAGATAATGGACAGCCCTCTCTCTCTACAACCTGTGATGTATATTTGCTCATATCAGATAACTTGGCTGAAGTTCCAGAACTGAAAGACATGGCTTATGAGGATAGTTCCAAAGTAACTTCCTATTTGATCATTGCACTGGTCTCTGTTTCCACCTTTTTCCTGACTTTCATTATTCTCATCCTGGCAGTGAGGTTCTGCCGTAGGAGAAAGCCTAGAATGTTGTTTGATGGAGCAGTCGCCATTCCCAGTGCGTATTTCCCTCCCAACTATGCAGAGGTGGACGGAGCTGGAACGCTGCATAGTTCTTACAATTATGACGCATACCTGACAACGGGCTCACACACCAGTGACTTCAAGTTTGCCAGATCTTACAACGACAGCACGCTGCAGGCTGATCAGACACTGAAGAGGAGTCCAAATGAACCTTTTGAAGAAAATATCATAACGTTCAATACTTCGGAGTCTGAGGTGAGATTTCATAGCTTCATGTGAAAAACCTTTTGAAACTATCGGTTGCTCACTGTATTGTGTGTTGTTGGATAATGTTATTACAACCGTTTGGACTCTTCTTGTACTTCGAAAATACTTTTCAGACATTTTCTTTAGTGGCATTTTTTATAATTGATCATCTCTGTATTCATATGTATTTTATCATCATGATCCCATTTCTATATGACTTAGTAAAACACGTTGGCCCATTTCTGGACCATGGACATTTTCCTCAGTATGTCTCCACTCTGCATCAAAAACTGCAGTGTGTAGGGACTTGAAATATCTTTAAAGAATTGCCTTATTTTTTATGTACTTTTTTCCAGTGATTGAATTTGGAAATACTTAATGGAATGTATCTGTTGAAGGCTACATGTACATGCTACATTGTCCATTAATAGTAGATCGTTCGACTGAGATGTTGACTTGTATGGGCTGTAACACAAAGGGGCTCGTTTTTATACAGTCATCCATTTTGAAAAACCTTTGTCGATATGAAAGGTCACATTATTTAACTATGAAAGCAATTTTCTGCAGTTTTATGAAACCACACGAAGTGTCGCTATTCACCAGCAATAGCTTTTAAGTTTTCCTCTCCACACCATGTGTCATTTACAGGGAAGAGGCCTAATTAGTCAGTTAAGCAGTGTAGAGAAGTCGTGTGTTTAACATTTCGTATAGGTCTCGTGGATTTTGCTTTCACTGGTTATGGACGTGTTGCTTTCACTGGTTATGAACGTTTCCTTGGTTGAATAGCACTGTATTCTACCAAATCATTGCATTGGGAATATGTTTTATTGACTGAAAAGGAAATTAAAGGTATTCTCTTTCTCTGCTTCGATGTTCGGCCTGGCTTTGTTTCTTTTCCTGCACACCAGCTACGGAGATGTGACCTATTCTGTTCGGAGATGAAACGCGGATCTGTGATCGGAAATATAGCCAAGGATCTAGGGCTGGATGCCAAACGGTTGTTGTATGGGAAAGCACGCTTAGATGTTGATGGCAGTATCATTAAATCAATCTGAATACTGGTGATTTGGTCGTACCTGAAATAATAGACAGGGAGTAGATTTGTGGTAGGAGGATTTCATGCACCCTAAAATATGAGATGGTTCTGAAGAGTCCTTTAGAATTACATAATGCCCCACAATTCTTGGAACATGTACAGTAGTTAAGTTCGAGATCCGTGAGTCAGCCTTTAAAGGTGCTCGGTTTGCGGTCAATCAGGCTCACGATGCGGATATACGACTGAACGCAGTTCAACGCTATACACTACAGAGGAACGACCATTTTAGTTTGGTCGTTCATACCATTGCCGGTGGGGTGAATTAAGGTGAGTTTGTGTTAGAGCTCATGCACCAGTGACTTCAAGTTTGTCAGGCTGATCAGACACTGAAGAGGAGTCAAAATGAACCTTTTGGAGAAAATATAATCACGTTCAACACCCTGAGGTGAGATTTTATAGCTTTCACATTGTGAAAAACTGAAAAGCATTTTTTTGCCATTTTGCATATAATATGAAACGATCAGCAGCTGACTGTATTGTGTGTTGTAGGCAAATGTTATTATGACAGTTGAACTCGTCTGGTATTTTTTCTGTCATTTGATTTAGTGCCATTTTGATAATATATCTTTATTTTCCCATCATTAACCCATTTCAATGTGACTTAATAAAACACATAGGCCCGTTTCAGCACCATGGACAGTGTCCCTTTACTCAGTATGTCTCCACTCTGCTTCAGAAACTGCAAGGTAGCAGCAGACGTGAAATATGTTAGAAAGAAATGTCCGATTTTTAAATAACCCTTTTCCAGTGATGACTTTTGGAAATATTTTATGGAATTCATCTTTTGAAGGCTACATGGACAGGGTACTTTTTCCATTAATAGAAGCCTATATCTTTCGATTAGGATGTGACATTTTTTAATCCATGAAAACAATTTACCCCCGCATGTTTTGTTTTCGTATGCGTGGCATACTCTCCTCCATACAATTGGTGAGAGCCTTGCACACGATTTTCTGCAGTTTTGTGGAACTACACGTAGTGTCGCTATTCGCCAGCAGTAGCTTTTAAATCCACCTCTCCACCCATTGTTGACATTTCCAGGGAGGGAGGAGACCTCATTATTGCAGTGTAGAGAAGTCGCTTAACATTTTAACGTGGTACATTTATCTACTTGTCGCAAACATTTATTTCGTTGGATAGTACTGTATTTTACCACATAATTTGGCCTATTTGGAACAAGTTGTGTTCTCTGTAGATGGAATACAGGGGATTCTCGTTCTCTGCCTCGATGGTCTGCCTGGCTTTGTTTCTCCTGCTCCTGCGCACCAGTTATGGAGATTTAACCTATTCTGTTCGGTAGGAGCCAAGGATCTCGGTCTGGATGCCAAAACGCTGTTGTATAGGAAAGCTCGCTTAGATGTGGATGGGAGCAGCAAACGCTATTGTGAAATCAATCTGTATACTGGTGATTTGGTCGTCGCTTAACTATTGGACAGGGACCAGCTTTGCGGTAGGAGGATTTCATGCGCTCGAAAATATGAAATGGTTCTGGAGAATCCTTTAGAATTACATAACATAGTTATTCGGGTAGAAGATATTAATGACAATGCTCCACAACTTGGGGAGGATATCGGATATAGGACTGAAAGCTGTTCAAAACTACACACTACAAAGGAACGACCATTTTAGTCTGGCTGTTCATACCAAACATGGTGCTGAAAAATATGGTGAGTTACTGTTAGAGAAAGAACTATACCGAGAACAACAGCAGGAGGTGACATTATTACTTACTGCTGTTGATGGTGGTACAACACAGAGATCTGGCACTGTATTTTGTATTTTGTTTTTATTAAGGATCCCCATTAGCTGCTGCCAAGGCAGCAACTACTCTTCCTGGGGTCCAGCAACATTAAGGCAGTTATATACAATTAAAAATATTACATGACATTACATTTCACAACAGATTTCACAACACATTAAGTGTGTGCCCTCAGGCCACGACTATACTATCACATACTGTATCTACAATACAAAATCCAAGTGTACTTGTGTGTAGAGTGCTTGTGTTATCATGTGTATGCACTGTAGTTATACACGTTACTGTTCTAGATGCAAATGATAATATTCCAGTATTTAGCCAGGACGTCTAGAAGGTCAGTGTGGCAGACAATTCTCAATTAGGTTAATTAGTTATTACTGTGAAGGCAACAGATGCAAATGGGGAAGTTATGTACGATTTTGGCCCCATCTCAGAGGAATTTACTACATTAATTTTTCTTGACCCCAAAACGGGAGACATCAGTTTAGCTGGACAGATGGACTTCGAAAGAGTCAATTTAATGAAATAAGTATCCAAGCCAAAGATGCCTCAGGATTTAGGTATTTTGCCAATATAGTCGTAGAAATTACATATGTCAATGCCCCGCTGATACATCGAACATCTCTGATCAATCCCATGCCTGAAAATGTGTTACCTGGCACAGAGGTGGGCATCATTAATGTACAGGATAAATAGGCAGGTCCGCTGCTCCATTCAACGAAATGTTCCTTTCAAACTAAACCCCTCAATCAAAAACTATTATTCTTTGGTAAATACATGTGAACTAGACCGTGAGATAATATCAGATTATAACATGACAGATTACAGATTATAACATGACAGCACGCTGCAGGCTGATCAGACACTGAAGACGAGCCCAGATAAACTATTAAAAGGAAGTATTATCACTCTCAACACTGCAGGAGACTGAGGTAACCCACTCCACTGGGCACAGACGTCAATTCAATGTCTATTCCACATTTGTTCAACCTAATATCACTGAAATGACGTGGAAACAAAGTTGACCAGTGTGTGCCTAGTGTGATGCCTTTATTTAGGATTTTATGAGAATGGTAACATAGTTTTGAGACGAGATATTACTCATTTGCAGTTTGTCTAATAGCAAACGTGCAAGCCTGAAATGCATTACCCTATGTTTTAATAGCAAGTATGTCAGCAACATATGGGTTGGGTTCTAGTATTAAGAGTGTTGGGACAGTAACCAAAAGGATGCTAGTTCGAATCCCGAGTCGACTAGGTGAAACATCTGTCAATGTGCCCTTGAGCAAGGCACTTAACCTTAATTTATCATGTAAGACGCTCTGGATAAGAGCTTCTGCTAAATAACTCCAATGAAAAATGTAGTATGGCAGTCTGGTGCAAAATTAAGTCATCAGAAGAGTGTCTACTGTTCTTCTATTAGCCTGAATGTATTTATTATTGGTAATTGGCGTGTTTTATTTATTATTTATTGGTCATTGGCTGCATCTACTGTTCTTCTATTGGCCTGAATGTATTTATTATTGGTCATTGGCGTCTTCTAGGCTGATATTTGGTTTCGGGGAGAAATAGAATCAGGCTATGTATTCTATTCCGTCTGTAGCCTACTGGTACATATAGGCAACTTCGTTCACGAAATTTGACACCCCCTAAACTGAAATTCAATCAAGTGTAGGATACATATTCACACCACTACTCAGTAATATCAATGTGGCATGTTCTCCTTTCCAGCGCTGAAGCCAAGTTTTTCTGTTTCTGCTAAATTTAAGTTTTTCTATTCTTTTAATATATTCAGTTTCAGTGAACATTACAGAGACTTAAATTAATAGATTCAGAAGTTGTAAATACATATCACATCGCGTTCCAATTCTGATGAAGCTACGCCAGTACTGTTTCAGCACCACACAGATGGGCAGCGCCACAGAGAAGCATGTTTTTCAGTGGGACAGGCAAAGCTGCAAAGTGGTCATTCTCGACCTATCAGTAATTTTAAATGTTTTCCCTCTAATACTTAAGTTTACCTAGATATATTTTTGATGTAATGTTTGAATTTTAATACCACATTACTCCCAATTGTATGCTATATATGTTTTACTTCCCAGTGGGCAATCACATTCACACTTTTTATGGAAACAGTCAACCCTAAATCTCATGGGGCCTTATAGTTTTATGAGGTTTAATTGAACGCAGTATATTTTAGTTTTCAATGAAATACTCTAAGTGTCGCTGTTCACTACATAATGTGTGATAGGCACATCACTCCACCCAGTTTATGCATAGAAAGGGAGGAGAAATGCTCTGTTCAGTGTGACAAACTACACCCAGTTTATGCATAGAAAGGGAGGAGAAATTCTCTGTTCAGTGTGACAAACTAGTCTCGATGAGACAGTCTAAACGTGTACGTCAGAAATTACACATTTTAACGGAGCAAATGTTTCATTTTGAGGGTTGAACAACATATTTACCACAATTCTTAGTTGGACTTTTGTGTCATTTGAGAAGATGGAGTACATTGGATTATCATGGTCTGTCTCGAAGTTCGGTCTGGTTTTCCTTATTTTTTTGGTGTGCACGAACAATGGAGATATGAGCTATTATATTCCTGAGGAGATGAAAAGAGGATCTTTGATCGGAAATATAGCCAAAGATCTTGGGCTGGATGCAAGAAGATTTTTATCTCGCAAGGCTCGTTTTGGATATGGATGGCAGTCGTCAACGTTACTGTGACATTAATGTGAATACTGGATATTTGGTTGTGGCTGAAACAATAGACAGGGAGGAGCTGTGTGGACCGAGGGTCTCCTGTACCTTAAAATACGAGCTTGTCTTGGAGAACCCGCTGGAATTGCATCGTATCACTGTGCAAATTCAAAGATATTTTCTAAAAAATGCGTTAAATTAGAAATTCAAGAGTCTGCTGATAGAGGAACGCGCTTCCTTCTGAGTGAGGCTCATGATGCGGATATAGGACAAAACGCAGTTCAAAAATATTCACTCGAAAGAAACGACTATTTTGTTTTAGGTGTTCATACAAACCCAGATGGTGGAAAATACAGTGAGTTAGTAGTAGAGAAGGAGTTAGATCGAGAACAACAGCAGGAGGCGACATTGTTACTTACTGCGGTTGATGGTGGGACTCCACATAGATCTGCTACTGTAGTCATACACGTCACTGTCCTATATGCTAATGATAATATCCCAGTTTTTACTCAGAACGTTTACAAGGTCAGTCTACCCGAAAATTCTCCTTTAGGCACAGTAGTGAGTACAGTGACGGCTACTGATGCAGACAAGGGACCTAATGGCAAGGTGACCTATGAACTCAGTCGTATAAGTAACAAAGCGGGGAAGCTGTTTTCTATGAACAAGACAACCGGAGAAATATACGTAATTGGCGCCATTGACTTCGAAGAGGAAACATTTTATGAAATAAGCGTACAGGCAGAAGATGGTTTAGGGTCAGCCTCAAATTGTAAAGTTATTATCGAAATCACAGATGTGAATGACAATGCACCAAAAATATTTATCAAATCGCTTAGCAATCCCACCCCTGAGAATGTGTTACCTGGCACAGAGGTGGGCATCATTAATGTACAGGATGAAGACTCGGAGGGAAATAGACAGGTCCGCTGCTCAATTTAACAAAATGTTCCTTTTAAACTAAACCCCTCAATCAAAAACTATTATTCTCTAGTAACAACAATCGAATTAGTCCGTGAAATAGTATCAGTTTATAACATAACTATCACTGCCACTGACGAGGGGTCTCCACCCTTATCCTCCTCAAAGACTATTCATTTATCTGTGTCAGACGTGAATGACAACTCACCTGTGTTTGAAGAACAATCCTACAGTGCCTATTTGACTGAAAATAACAAGCCTGGCTCCTCTATGTGTTCTGTTACTGCCAGAGACCCAGACTGGAGACAGAACGGCACAGTAGTCTATTCCCTATTGCCCAGTGAGGTCAACGGTGTTCCGGTGTCATCATTTTTATCCATTAACGGAGACACGGGGGTGATCCACGCTGTGAGAGCATTTGATCATGAGCAGTTTAGGAGCTTCAAAGTCCACGTTGTAGCCAGAGACAATGGTTCTCCTCCACTCAGCAGTAACGTGACTGTGAGTGTCTTCATAACAGATGAGAATGATAACTCTCCCCAGATATTATACCCTGCTCCAGCAGGGAACTCCTTGATGACTGAGATGGTCCCCAAAGCTGCTCTGGCGGGGTCCCTGGTTTCCAAGGTGATAGCTGTGGATGTTGACTCTGGACAGAACGCGTGGCTTTCATTTCAGATCGTGAAATCGACTGATCCGGGACTTTTCACTATTGGTCTCCACAGTGGAGAGATCAGGGCACAGCGGGATATTTCTGAATCTGACCGTATGAAGCAGAACCTTGTGATATCAGTGAAAGATAACGGACAGCCCTCTCTCTCTCTACAACCTGTGATGTACATTTACTTATTTCAGACAACTTGGCTGAAGTTCCAGAACTGAAAGACATGGCTTATGAAGATAGTTCCAAATTGACTTCTTATTTGATAATAGCACTGGTCTCTGTTTCCACTTTTTTCCTAACTTTCATTATTCTCATCCTGTCCGTGAGGTTCTGCCATAGGAGAAAGCCTAGAATGTTGTTTGATGGAGCAGTCACCATTCCCAGTGCGTATTTCCCTCCCAACTATGCAGAGGTGGACGGAACAGGAACACTGCGTAGTTCTTACAATTATGAGGCATACCTGACAACAGGCTCACGCACCAGTGACTTCAGGTTTGTCAGATCTTACCATGACAGCACGCTGCAGGCTGATCAGACACTGAAGAAGAATTTAAATGAACCTTTTGGAGAAAATATAATAATGTTCAACACCTTGGGGGAGTCTGAGGTGAGATTGAATAGCTTTCACATTGTGAAAAACTCAGATGCTTTAAAAGAAACGTACCTAGGCCTATAGCTACATTGTACTCTGTGGTTGTGTGTCATGGATCTGCTTGGCCTAATCCTAAATGATCGGTTGCTTGTGAACTTTGTATTTTACTCGTTGTTTATCCTGTAGTTTAATTTAAAATTGTGTATGTTGTGTAGGTTTAGCATACTTCGTTTGCTCCATTTTGTAACGCTTAATGGTCCAATGCAACCGTTTTTATCTCAATATCAAATAATTTCTGGTTAAACAATTAAGTACCTTTAGTGTGATTATTTCAAATAAAATGGTTACAAACAATAGCTTCTTAGTAAGATACATTTCTCATGCAAGAGTTTTGTTAGGATTGTCTGGTCTGAGTGGGTGGGGAAAACTGAAAACTAGCTGATAGTGGCAGAGAGGTTTGGAACTCTCTTTGGTATTGGTCTATTGACTAATTTACCGCCTGGTGATGTCACCAGGCAGGCCAAACCCCATTCCACCAAAACAGGCTGAAATTTCAGGCAGTCTTTTCAAACAGCTCTTACACTTAAAGGGCATTATCATAATTTTCACAATTTCACAGTATTATTCCAACCTTCATAGTGTGGATATATATACAAAAGACAGGAAAATCACGTTTTTGACTGCACTAGGCCATTAAAAGTTATCTCAATGCATACTTTTATTTCAATATTTGGATATTGCTGTGTACTTCAAAAAGGCTTTTCAGTTATGTTATCCAGTGCCATTTTTAATCACTGGAAGTTTTTGAGGATGTATTTCCTTCATCTACCATTCGATTTCTCTGTGAGTCAGTAGCTTACAACACACACAGGCCCATTTCAGCACCGTGAGGGCTGGACAGCACACTTCTTCCCTGCACTCATCCAGTCTCCACTTTGTAAAGTAATACTGCATCGAGTTGCCTAGGTGACATATTTTAGAAGAAAAAAGGGATTTGTTTGTTTATGTTTGTTCCACTGATGTTGAAAACAATTAATGGACTTTACATTTTAATGGCTGCATGGATTTAACGTTGAGTTCTTCAATAATAGGTCATTGGTTTTAATGTTGTTGAATAATAACGCCTGTTATAGCAAGTCGTTTTTGACTATTCCGTTTTTTTCTTAAGCATTCATTTTGAACTGCCTTAGATGACAAGAACGATCATATTCTTTATCTATGAAAAGACATGAACCCTGCATTTTGGTTTGATTATTCGACAGCCTGTCCACCAAGCTGTCGAATAATAAAACCAAAAATGCAGAAGTAATTTGGTGAGACCTTTGCACGAGTTTCTGCAGTTTTATGATACTACACAGAGTGTCGCTATTCACCAGCAATAGCTTAGAAATCCATCTCTCCACCCATTCTCGCAATTTACAGGGAGGAGGAGACCTAATTTCAGCAGTGTAAAGAGTTGTCGCCTACTTAACATTTTAATGTGGTGCATTTTGTATCTACTGGTCGTAAACGTTTATTTGATTGGATAGCACTGTATTTTACCACATCACTTGGCCTATCTGGAATAAGTTGTGTTCTCTGAAAATGGAATATAAGGCATCCTCGTTCTCTGCACCAATGTTCTGCCTGGCTCTGTTTCTTTCCCTGCTGCGCACCAGCTATGGAGACGTGACTTATTCTGTTCCAGAGGAGATGAAACGCGGATCTGTGATTGGAAATATAGCCAAGGATCTGGGACTGGATGGAAAAACACTGTTGTATAGGAATGCTCATTTAGATGTTCAAGGTAGCAGCAAGCAGTATTGTGAAATTAATCTGAATACTGGTGATTTGGTCGTCGCTGAAATATTAGACAGAGAGCAGTTTGTTGCAGGAGGATTTCATGCACCCTAAAATATTAGATGGTTCTGGAGAACCCTTTAGAATTACATAATATAATTCTGCAGGTATAAGATATTAATGATAATGCCCCACAATTCGCGGAAGATGCTATTAAGTTTGAGATTGGAGAATCAGCAGTTAAAGCCTCCCGGTTTTCGGTTGATCAAGCTCACGATGCAGATATAGGACTGAACGCTGTTCAAAGCTACACACTTCAAAGGAATGGCCATTTTAGTTTGGCTGTGCATACTAATCCCGGTGGGGCAAAATACGGCGAGTTAGTGTTAGACAAAGAGTTAGATAGAGAACAACAGCAGGATGTGACTTTATTACTTACTGCTGTTGACGGTGGGACTCCACAGAGATCTGGTACTGTAGTTATACACGTCACTGTTCTAGACGCTAAGGATAATAAACCAGTGTTTAGCCAGAATGACTATAAGGTCAGTGTGCCCGAAAATTCTCCATTAGGTTTATTAGTTGTTACTGTGACAGCCACCGATGCAGACGAGGGGTTAAACGGGGACGTGATTTACGGATTTGGTCCAATCTCAGATGAATTGAATAAACTATTTTCACTAAATCCCAAAACGGGTGAAATTAAGATAGCTGGACTGATGGATTTAGAAAAGGAGTCCATTCATGAATTAAGTATCCAAGCTAAAGATAACTCAGGGCTGACGTCTTTTGCCAATGTAGTAATCAAGATTACAGATGTCAATGACAATGCCCCAAGGATATCTCTTCAATCTCTAACCACCCCTATTCCTGAGAATGTGTTACCTGGCACTGAAGTGGGTATCATTAATGTACAGAATGAAGATTCAGAGGGAAATAGACAGGTCCACTGCTTCATTCAATAAAATGTTCCATTCAAACTTAACCCCTCAATCAAAAACGATTATTATTTGGTAACAACTACTGAACTAGATTGTGAGATAATATCAAATTAAAACATAACTATCACTGACAAGGGGTCTCCACCTTTATCTTCCTCAAAGAATATTCATTTATCTGTGTCAGACTTGAATGACAACACAACTGTGTTTGAAGAACAATCCTACAGCTCCTATGTGACTGAAAATAACAAGCCTGGCTCCTCTGTGTGTTCTGTTACTGCCAGAGACCCAGACTGGAGACATAACGGCACAGTGGTCTATTCTCTATTGCCCAGTGAGGTCAACGGTGTTCCGGTATCATCATTTTTATCAATTAACGGAGACACAGGGGTGATCCATGCTATGAGAGCATTTGATTATGAGCAGTTTAGGAGCTTCAAAGTCCACGTTGTAGCCAGAGACAGTGGTTATCCTCCACTCAGCAGTAACGTGACTGTGAGTGTCTTCATAACAGATGAGAATGATAACTCTCCCAAGATATTATACCCTGCTCCAGCAGGGAACTCCTTGATGACTGAGATGGTCCCCAAAGCTGCTGTGGTGGAGTCCCTGGTTTCCAAGGTGATAGGTGATAGGTGTGGATACTGACTCTGGACAGAACGCATGGCTTTCATATCAGATCGTGAAATCGATTGATCCGGGACTTTTCACTATTGGTCTCCACAGCGGAGAGATCAAGGCACAGCGGGACATTTCTGAATTTGACAGTATGAAGCAGAACCTTGTTATATCAGTGAAAGATAACAGACAACCCTCTCTCTCTACAACCTGTGATGTATATTTACTCATATCAGACAACTTGGCTGAAGTTCCAGAACTGAAAGACATGGCTTATGAGGATAGTTCCATAGTAACTTCCTATTTGATCATTGCACTGGTCTCTGTTTCCACCTTTTTCCTGACTTTCATTATTCTCATCCTGGTAGTGAGGTTCTGCCGTAGGAGAAAGCCTAGAATGTTGTTTGATGGAGCAGTCGCCATTCCCAGTGCGTATTTCCCTCCCAACTATGCAGAAGTTGACGGAGCTGGAACTCTCCGTAGTTTTTACAATTATGACGCATACCTGACAACGGGCTCAGTCATACCAGTGACTTCAAGTTTGTCAGATCTTACAATGAAGAGACCAGTTGAGCCTATTGGAGAAAGTATAATTACTCAGAACAGTGCAGAAGATTGTGATGAGGCAAGATAACAGTGGCCTGACATAATTTACTGAGTTATCAAATTGAAATGTGCAGTTTGAATATCCACTTAAGGCTCATAAGCGTTTGAGGCATGGTAGGCTTGTTTAGGCTAGATTTCATTCGATAAATGTAGTAAACTGTTCCAGTGTGTTTACTTTCTGCCATTGGTTTGGTTCCTCGCTCTTATAAGAACTTTGTCCATGAAAAGATTCTGATTCAGCGCCCACTTTTTCATGTCTTTAAACAATTTCTGGACATAGTGAAACTTGAAATGGGTAGCCACAGGCTCTAAATATTTACCAACAGTGTCTTTCTGTCTTTCTTTTGTGTAGTGTCGACGCAAGGCTTAAGAGATCCTATGGCAGCCGTTCGCCTATTCGAAGTCGATTGTATTTCAGTACCACTATTATGGACAGCGCCCACCACTCTGTAGGCTTCCGCAATGGAATGACTAAAATACAATTATGCTTGATCGGAAAATGTGGTCGGAGGCTCCGTATGGAGGGTGTGACGCAAAGCAGAGCCTCCGGATGCATACAGAGGCCATATTGAGCTCTGTACGGCGTAGCCGTGCGACTCCCAAATGTTGTAACAATGCAGCGGGCTCCATATAGCTCCGCATTGACATGATTGGTTGACGGTAGGTGGGGGCGGGAGGTCCTGTATAAACACAAACTCACTTCCTTGACAACTTCCTTCACAACAGCTCTGCGCTGCTCCGGGAAGCGTAAGAAGTATGAATGCCCTGACTTCTGCAGAGGCCGTATCACCATAAATGCTGCATGGCCAATGCAGACAACAGATTGACTATGCAGCGCCATTAAAGATATTGATAGTTTAACTTTTTTTCTGTTCTTACATTTTTCTAAGGAACATCATCAGGGATTTTTTCGACCATTGAAATCATTATTTCATTTGATTATTCGTTATTTTACATATTAATAAACGTTTCATGTAACGGTGCTTCAAGAAAACTAATCTTATTCAGTTTTAAATCTAGCATCCCTAGATACATCCGTTTATAAAAAAGAGGATTTACTTGAGGCTATACAGTGATTATGGGTTTGATTTAGTATCATGTTTGTTTGTTTGTTTGTTTATACCCTGCTGCTGTTTTTGCAGTTCTTTGTGATGTTTTCCAACTTCTCTCGAAGTCTTCTGTAGTTCAAATGCGGACTTATGATAGCAATCTACCGTATAGGCTACCTCTGACTTTGATTGTTTACTATAATATAGCCTAAAGCGTGTGAAGTGTAGACTATCGCTTATTTAATCAACTGTCAAACATTGAAAAATGGGCATCTAAGCATCCTGAGCCTCAAATCCACACCCTTTTTTGTAGTCAGTAACTGCAGTGTTGATATAAATACTCAGTGTGTCGCTATACACCAGCCGTGAACAGATAGATCTCTCCTCAGCCTCTCCTCCCACAACGGTAATATTCCAAGCAAGAAAACACCCTCTGCAAGACATCATTTCGCTGGATAATCTGGATGTAGGTGCTGCGTCTCTTCTCTTCATTTAGCCAACTGCTGTATAGCTTATCTTCTTTTATTTGAATACTTTTTCATCAAGAACAACTAGACTGTGCAGCATTTCAGTAGGCTTACCTCGAAGATGGGACAAAGCGTTTTATCGGTCTCAATACTCTGTGTGACTCTCCTTTCTCTGTTAAAACTGCACACGAGCAATGGAGATATGAGCTATTCTATTCTGGAGGAGATTAAACGCGGATCTGTGGTCGGAAATATAGCAAAGGATCTCGGGTTGGATGCTAAAAGGCTCTCGGCACGTGAGGCTCGGTTAGACATGGATGGGAGCAGAACACGCTACTGTGATATCAATGCTAACTCGGGGGATTTGATTATCGCTGAAACAATAGATAGTGCGGTCCAAGGGTTTCGTGCTCTTTGAAATATGAGCTCGTACTTGAAAATCCTTTAGAGTTACACCGTATTACTGTTCAAATTCAGGATATAAATGACAATTCACTGCTATTTTCTAGTGACCACATAGAATTAGAAATTAGAGAATCAGCGGATAAAGGGCAACGTTTTTTCCTAGACGAAGCCCATGATGCGGACATAGGATTAAACGCAGTTCAAAGCTATATGCTCGAGCGGAATGAACATTTTGTTTTGGCTGTTCGTACAAATACAGACGGTGGTAAATATGGCGAGTTGATGTTAGAGAAGGAATTGGATCGAGAACAACAGCAGGAGGTGACATTGTTACTTACGCCGGTTGATGGTGGAACTCCACAGAGATCTGCTAGTGTAGTGATACACGTCACTGTGTTGGATGCTAACGATAATATTCCAGTATTTAGTCAAGACGCCTATAAAGTCAGTCTTCCGGAAAATTCTCCTTTGGGTACAATAGTAGCTAAAGTTAGTGCCACGGATGCTGACGAGGGACAAAATGGGGAAGTGAGCTATGATTTCAGTAATTTATCTGATAAAGCAGCGAAGCTGTTTTCTATTCAAAAGGATACTGGAGATATCAGAGTAATTGGACGAATAGATTTTGAATTGGAAACATATTATGAAATGCGTATCCAGGCGAAAGATGGATCTGGTTTAGTTTCCATCACAAAAGTAATTGTCGAAATCACAGCCATGAATGACAATGCACCTGTGATATTCATAAAATCTTTGAAAAATCCCATCCCTGTGAACGTGTTACCTGGCACAGAGGTGGGCATCATTAATGTACAGGATGAAGACTCGGAGGGAAATAGACAGGTCCGCTGCTCCATTCAACAGAATGTTCCTTTCAAACTAAAATCTTCTATTAAAAACTATTACACTCTGTAACAACCAGTGAACTAGACCGTGAGATAATATCAGATTATAACATAACTATCACTGCCACTGACGAGGGGTCTCCACCCTTATCCTCCTCAAAGACTATTAATTTATCTGTGTCAGACGTGAATGACAACTCACCTGTGTTTGAAGAACAATCCTACAGCGCCTATTTGACTGAAAATAACAAGCCTGGCTCCTCTATGTGTTCTGTTACTGCCAGAGACCCAGACTGGAGACAGAACGGTACAGTGGTATATTCTCTATTTCCCAGTGAGGTCAACGGTGTTCCGGTGTCATCATTTTTATCCATCAATGGAGACACGGGGGTGATCCATGCTGTGAGATCATTTGATTATGAGCAGTTTAGGGGCTTCACAGTCCACACTGTAGCCAGAAACAATGGTTCTCCTCCACTCAGCAATAACGTGACTGTGAGTGTCTTCATAACAGATGAGAATGATAACTCTCCCCAGATATTATACCCTGCTCCAGCAGGGAACTCCTTGATGACTGAGATGGTCCCCAAAGCTGCTCTGGCGGGGTCCCTGGTTTCCAAGTTGATAGCTGTGGATGCTGACTCTGGACAGAATGCATGGCTTTCATATCAGATCGTGAAGTCGACTGATCCGGGTCTTTTCACTATTGGTCTCCACAGCGGAGAGATCAGGGCACAGCGGGATATTTCTGAATCTGACAGTGTGAAGCAGAACCTTGTTATATCAGTGAAAGATAACGGACAGCCCTCTCTCTCTACAACCTGTGATGTATATTTGCTCATATCAGACAACTTGGCTGAAGTTCCAGAACTGAAAGGCATGGCTTATGAGGATAGTTCCAAAGTAACTTCCTATTTGATCATTGCACTGGTCTCTGTTTCCACCTTTTTCCTGACTTTCATTATTCTCATCCTGGCAGTGAGGTTCTGCCGTAGGAGAAAGCCTAGAATGTTGTTTGATGGAACAGTCCCCATTCCCAGTGCGTATACATAGTAATAATTATGACGCATACCTGACAACAGGCTCACGCACCAGTGACTTCAAGTTTGTCAGATCTTATAATGACAGCACGCTGCAGGCTGATCAGACACTGAAGAGGAGTCCAGATGAAACCAGTGAAGCAATTGAGATTGGATCAAAATATTTGACTTTGGTAATGGGAAAAGTTATGTTAATGACGTGTAGATCAGGGGTGGGGGAGAGGAAATGTATTTGTTTGGTCTCCTTCCAATAGTTTCAATTGTGTGTGATGATCCATACTAGAATTCCTTCATCCAGGACCAAGAGCTGGGATCACAGGTATAACACCATGAGTATTGGGTCAAATGGAACCATGCTTCCAGGTAGAGGTAGACAGGGATCTTGGCTTGTGGAGATGGGGAGGACGATGGGTGAAACACAGGTCAATGATCACTGAAAATAAAATTAAAATATTGTTCACGTTCATGCTCCTTGGGTGTTTGCATCCTTTGACCCTTCATTGGACCCCTGGGGCGACCTCTGAGTCATCCCGTCATTCTATATTACCTGATTAGAGTAAAGTTAATTTGTTCTGGAGATGGACACAATTGTCTCACATTTAGATTTTTTAACCATTGATGAATGCAAATAAGGAGACATTTTCATACTTATGGCGCAGTATTTGTTCTGCAATGAAAACATTAGGGAGTAGGCTATGTCAGAAACGTTATAAAGGAAGCTATATTCTGAAGACACCTTTAACATCTAACTATGTTAAAGCCATTTATTTTTTGGAAAATCTTGCTGATGATAGCTGAGCTGTTTCTATGGTCTTTGAGAAAACCTGAATTTGTCAACCGAGGGCAGACTTTTCAACTCTCGTCTTGAGCAGAATCACCTAGAGTTTAATGTCTCACCCAGAGGTGGAAATGACAATGTGAAGAGGCTAGCCTGTTTTTTTTGCCAATGTGAAGAGACTAAACTGTTGGCCCTGGCATCACAGTGTGATAAAGCTAATGTAAAGAGGCTAGCCTATTGGCCCTGGCATCACAGCGTGATAAAGCTAATGTAAAGAGGCTAGCCTGTTGGCCCTGGCATCACAGTGTGATAAAGCTAATGTAAAGAGGCTAGCCTGTTGGCCCTGGCATCACAGTGTGATAAAGCTAATGTAAAGAGGCTAGCCTGTTGGCCCTGGCATCACAATGTGATAAAGCTAATGTAAAGAGGCTAGCCTGTTGGCCCTGGCATCACAGTGTGATAAAGCTAATGTAAAGAGGCTAGCCTGTTGGCCCTGGCATCACAGTGTGATAAAGCTAATGTAAAGAGGCTAGCCTGTTGGCCCTGGCATCACAGTGTGATAAAGCTAATGTAAAGAGGCTAGCCTGTTGGCCCTGGCATCACAGTGTGATAAAGCTAATGTAAAGAGGCTAGCCTGTTGGCCCTGGCATCACAGTGTGATAAAGCTAATGTAAAGAGGCTAGCCTGTTGTACCTGGCATCACAGTGTGATAAAGCTAGTGTAAAGAGGCTAGACTTTTTTCCATGATGTCACCCCAGGGTCATACTGTCAGCTTCCAAGTCTCTAATGAAGAACATGTTCCATCCAAGTCTATGTGCCAGTCAGAACCAGCCTCCTCTTGTACTCCTCTGTGTAAAGTATACACAGAAAAAGTGACACTATGGCTTAAAAGTGGCTCAAGCCTACAGCTTTTGGCCCAATGGAGAGAATAAACCAGCTATTTATATTATTTGTCAGGAACACATTTTTCTAATGCCTTTTTTTACAGTAGTAATGTGGCTGCTTAAAGGGGTCTGAAAGAGATGCCCGTAGATGCATAACACAATTCTGCTATAGGTCATTCTTATTGTAAGTGCACACACAGCATATAAACCTGAATTATGTTTTTAACATTCTTGTTTAATTTGTTTCTTGTCTTTTTACGCTCTCCCGTTGGACCATCATTTGGACATCTGATATTTTATTCTTCTTTACCTGTAGACACAGATGCATATTAGGGTCTCCCACTGAAATGGGTGGCTCGTGCAGTTGCCATGTAGGCCTATACAATGTGACTCTGACAGCGACACTACTTTACACTGGCTTACATCATTAATACACTTATATGCTCAATTGCAGGTCATTCTACAGGCCTTACTGTGTAATCCTTTTCATGATTACCTGTCTATTTGATGTTAAACTCAATGGTTCCCTCTGTTTCTTCAACATTGACCATTGACCATCTCAAGCACACTGCTCACACAGTAACACACAATGCAGTACGAACACACCTTGTCATTAGCACACAACACAACAGTCCATCATATTCCTCACCAGTTACACACACAACATTGTACTGAAGAGACAGCCCAGTAGTGGCCCACAAAGCAAAATCACTCACACACAATTGACCAGTAACACAAAGTATACTTCACGCTGAACTACACACAGCTCAGATCTGCAGACACACACACACTACAGTATGACTACTCTGCACAGCACTGCAGACACACACACTGCAATATGACTATTCTGCTCAGCACTGCCACACAATTCTAAAGTAGGTCAGGAGAATTAGTATTGTTGTAGATCCCCGGCCTTCCATCCCTGCTCAAAGATATATCTTATTAATTTAATTATGTGGCATCTGATCTCTCTCTGTGTGCATAACTATCTAACCCATTGGCCGATGTTATATAACAATGAATGCCATTATATATTTTGTATAAAGATCTGGTAATGTAATTTCAATTGTGATATTGGAAGAAGTGTATGATGAGAATGTGCAATTATATTCTAGTGCAGAGGACCCTAGACTATCATGCCTGCCAGTGATTGTTGGACTGTGGTACAGACAAGCCTGTAACGATCCCGGCAGTCTGAGTCGGGTCCTGTCTGGTGACTAATTTTTCCTGTTCGTGATCTCCAGTTTCCCGAGGGTTCGGGAACGCTCCGGGGAGCTCTCTTGTTTTCCGCACCTGCATCCCATCAGCAATCTGCACACCTGGTCCTGATCATCACCCTTCTTAGGCTCTGGCCAAACATCCAGTTCCTGCCGGATCGTTAGCCATGAACAGTATGTTTGTCAGCGTATCAGCCTTGAGTTCTAGCGTTAGTTTTTGTTGTTTTGCACCTTGTTGAATTGCTGTGTACTCACCTCCGTTTTGTTCTGTCTGCAGTCTCTCACCCGGAACCTTCACCCAACCTCTGCCTGATGGTCGGCGGCTGCCGAGCCATGTCTGGACCTACCCCTGCACCCTCAACAACCCATCCACGCCACCCGCTCTGTCCCTGGATTATTCAGCCTCACTCGGGAGTCAATTAATAAACACTCACCTTTTCCTCTAAGTACCTTGTCCTGGTCTGCTTCTGGGTTCTGGCGTAGTATACCGTGACAGAACGATCCGGCCAGTAATGAACCCAGCGGACCTGGACTCTGTTCGCCATGCCATTACCCATCAGGAGAAGATGTTGGGCCATCATAGCACGGTACTACAGGAGATCGCGTTGTCAGTTCGGAACCTTTCTACCGGTCTGACGGAGGTCCAGAACCAACGCAAGTTTCCGGTGGAGGATCCACTACCGGTTTCCCCCATCTCGCCTGCCGCTTCGGGAGCTGTGTCCTTCCGTGAGCCCGAGGTTCCGACGCCGGGATAGATATGAGGGGGAGCTGGGAAGATGCCGTTCCTTCCTTATGCAGTGTGGATTAGTGTTCGATCTACAGCCCTACTCTTATGCCACAGACAAGGCTAGGATAGCCTTTGTGATTGCGTTGCTGCGTGGTCGAGCGCTGGAGTGGGCTTCAGCCGTTTGGGAACGACAAGACCCCTGCATGGCTTCATACCAGGGGTTCACGGCCGAGATGAGGAAGCTCTTCGACCATTCCGTCCGAGGGAGGGACGCAGCTAGGCGCCTGTTTTCGCTTCACCAAGGAACTCGCAGCGTGGCCGACTTCGTGATCGAGTTCAAGACGTTGGCTGTGGAGAGTGGGTGGAACGAGGAGTCTCTGCAAGCGGCCTTTTACCAGGGTCTGTCGGAGCAGCTCAAGGATGAGTTGATCTCCTATCCGGAGCCTAGTGACCTGGACAGCTTGGTAGCCTTGTCTATTCGGGTGGATAATCGAGTCCGAGAGCGAAGGAGGGAGAAGCAATGGGGTCCGTCCAATCGATCAGCTTCTCAGTTCCCAGTCGGGTCGGGTGGTGGACCAGAACACGTCGATCATTCTCCTCCACAATGGATTAGTGGAGAGTTCCTCTCTCCCGATTCTGAACCCATGCAAGTGGGGCGGCACGGGTTAACCAAGGAGGAGCGTCAACATAGACGTCAGACCAACTGCTGCCTCTACTGTGGTAGCTCGGGACATTACATCTCCACCTGTTCCCGGCGGTCGTCAAACTGCCCGGCTCGCTAAAGTTGGGAGGACTTTTAGCGAGCCAGTTTCAACCTCTCAGTACCTCTGTCAGACCCCGTTTCCCGGCTACCCTTGTGAACAGGAATCAGAGCTTAGCGCTTAACGCTTTTATCGATTCAGGTGCCGATGGAAGCTTTCTTGATGCCGAGTTGGTGGAACAGCTGGGGCTTTCCAAGGAGCAATTGCCGGAAGCCATTGAAGCGACCACTCTGAACGGCAGTAGTCTGGCACGTATCACGATGAGGACTGAACCGGTTAAGATGCGGTTGTCGGGGAATCATTCTGAGATGATTTCATTCTTCATTCTGCCGTCTTCCCATGTTCCTCTGGTCCTTGGATACCCCTGGCTGAAGGAACACAATCCCACGTTCGATTGGGTGACGGGCAAGGTAACGAGTTGGAGCCTTGATTGTCATGCTAACTGTCTCAAGACTGCCTGCCCCCATTCGGTTCCCAGTCAGGTGATTGAGGCTAAACCCCCAGATTTGTCCCTGGTTCCCGAGACATATCACGATTTGGGGGAAGTTTTCAGTAAGCAGAAGGCTCTGTCACTCCCCTCCCCACCGACCATATGATTGTGCCATCAACCTGGTCCCTGGAGCTGTCTACCCCAAGGGAAGGTTATACAGTATCTCCCGACCTGAACGTGAGGCGTTGGAGACCTACATCAAGGAGTCCCTAGCTGCTGGTCTCGTTAGCCCCTCGTCATCACCCCCTGGGGGCAGGATTCTTCTTTGTGGGTAAGAGGGATGGCTCTCTTCGACCGTGTATTGATTATCGGGGGTTGAATGACATCACGATCAAGAACAAGTATCCCCTGCCCTTGATGAGTTCTGCTTTCGACTCCTTACAGGGTGCTACGGTGTTCACCAAGCTAGACCTACGCAATGCGTATCACCTGGTCCGGATCAGAGAGGGGGACGAGTGGTTGACGGGTTTCAATACACCGATGGGTCACTTCGAGTATCAGGTGATGCCGTTTGGACTGACCAATGCTCCAGCGGTATTCCAGAGTATGGTGAACGACGTCCTGAGAGATATGATCGGTCTCTTTGTGTTTGTTTACCTGGATGACATTCTGATCTTCTCGAAGGAACCTTCCGACCACGTCCAGCATGTCCGGCAGGTTCTGCAGCGATTGTTGGAGAATCGCCTGTTCGTGAAGGCCGAGAAGTGCGAGTTTCACGCCCACACGACATCCTTTCTCGGGTACATCATCTCAAGGGGAGAGATTAGGATGGACCAGGAGAAGGTTAGAGCGGTTCTGGAATGGGTCCAGCCCGGTACGAGATTGCAGCTCCAGAGATTTTTTGGGGTTTGCGAATTTCTACCGCAGATTCATCCGGGATTACAGCCGTGTGGCCGCTCCGTTAACTGCCTTGACTTCCAGTATCAGGACCTTCAAGTGGAATCCGGAGGCGGATCGAAGCGTTTCTGGATTTGAAGAGGCGATTCACCAACGCACCGATTCTCTCTCAACCGGACACGGCCCGTCAGTTCGTGCCGTTGAAGTGGACGCGTCTGATGTGGGAGTTGGCGCCATCCTGTCGCAGCGATGCTCCACGGACAGTAAACTCCATCCCTGCGCCTACTACTCTCGTCGCCTTTCGCCTGCGGAGAGGAATTACGATGTGGGTAACCGGGGAGCTTCTCGCGGTGAAACTTGCCTTGGAGGAGTGGCGCCACTGGTTGGAGGGGGCGGAGCAACCGTTTATTGTCTGGACTGACCACAAGAATCTTGCTTACGTGCAATCGGCTAAACGTCTCAACTCCCGTCAGGCCAGGTGGGCGTTGTTTTTCGGACGATTCAAGTTTGCCCTGACGTTCCGACCTGGATCTAAGAACGGCAAGGCGGACGCCTTGTCCCGGATGTTCTCCAAGACGGAGGAGAGTGGGTCCAAGACCGAGACAATCCTCCCCGGAACTGCGTCGTGGGGAGCAGTTATGTGGAAGATTGAGGAGGAGGTGCTGGCGGCCCTCGGACTCAGCCCGGTCCCGTAACGGTCCACCCGGTCGGTTGTTTGTGCCTGAGTCGGTTCGTCCTGCTGTCCTCAAATGGTCCCACGCCAGCAAGATGGCTTGTCACCCTGGCGTGGCTCGGACAATGGCGTTTCTTCGCAGACGTTTTTGGTGGCCTGCCATGGCCGAGGATACTCGGGGTTTTGTTGCTGCCTGTCCAGTGTGTGCGCAGAATAAGAGTACCAATCGGCCCAGCTCTGGACTACTTCACCCCCTTCCTATTCCCCGGCGACCATGGTCGCATCTGGCCCTGGACTTCGTCACTGGGTTGCCCGCTTCTGAGGGGAACACGGTCGTTCTGACGATCGTGGACAGATTCAGCAAGTTCGCCCACTTTGTGCCTATTGCCAAGCTTCCTCTGCCTCGGAGACGTCCGAGATCCTGGTTAGGGGAGGTTTTCAGGGTCCACGGGTTGCCCAGTGATATCGTTTCCGACCGTGGCCCTCAGTTTACCTCTGCTGTCTGGAAGTCCTTCTGTTTGGCCATTGGAGCTACAGTCAGTCTCACATCTGGTTTTCACCCCCAATCCAATGGTCAGGCGGAGAGAGCCAACCAGAAGATGGAATCCACGCTACGCTGTCTGGTCTCTTCCAACCCCACCTCCTGGGTCTCTCAGTTGCCTTGGGTTGAGTATGCCCACAATACTCTCCCTACATCTGCCACTGGGATGTCTCCCTTCCAGTGCCTGTATGGCTACCAACCTCCCCTTGTTCCCTTCTCAGGAGAAGGAGCTCTCAGTGCCTTCTGTTCAGGCCCATATTCGTCGTTGCCACCGGACCTGGCATCGGGCCAGAAAGGCACTCCTTAGGAGTTTCGGACCGGTATCAGCTCCAGGCGATCGTCGCCGGATCCCCGCTCCCACCTACACCATCGGAGATAGGGTCTGGTTGGCCACACGGGATCTTCCTTTACGGACTGAGTCTAGGAAGTTGTTACCGAAGTTCATTGGTCCGTTTGTGGTGGAGAAGGTGATCAATCCAGTGGCAGTTCGACTCAAACTACCGAGGACGCTCAGAGTCCATCCCACCTTTCATGTCTCCTGCCTCAAGCCTGTCTTCCTCAGTCCTCTGTTGCCTCCTCCGCCTCCTCCTCCTCCTCCTCGGATGATCGGAGGTGGTCCTGCCTACACGGTGCGTCGCATCATGGATTCCAGACGGCGGGGCCGGGGTTTCCAGTATCTCGTGGACTGGGAGGGGTATGGTCCTGAAGAGAGGAGTTGGATTCCGCGGCGACAGGTCCTAGATGCTGACCTCATCAGTGATTTCTACCGCCTCCATCCTGGCGCTCCGGGAGGTCCGCCCGGTGGCGTTCGTCGGAGGGGGGTACTGTAACGATCCCGGCAGTCTGAGTCGGGTCCTGTCTGGTGACTAGTTTTTCCTGTTCGTGATCTCCAGTTTCCCGAGGGTTCGGGAACGCTCCGGGGAGCTCTCTTGTTTTCCGCACCTGCATCCCATCAGCAATCTGCACACCTGGTCCTGATCATCACCCTTCTTAGGCTCTGGCCAAACATCCAGTTCCTGCCGGATCGTTAGCCATGAACAGTATGTTTGTCAGCGTATCAGCCTTGAGTTCTAGCGTTAGTTTTTGTTGTTTTGCACCTTGTTGAATTGCTGTGTACTCACCTCCGTTTTGTTCTGTCTGCAGTCTCTCACCCGGAACCTTCACCCAACCTCTGCCTGATGGTCGGCGGCTGCCGAGCCATGTCTGGACCTACCCCTGCACCCTCAACAACCCATCCACGCCACCCGCTCTGTCCCTGGATTATTCAGCCTCACTCGGGAGTCAATTAATAAACACTCACCTTTTCCTCTAAGTACCTTGTCCTGGTCTGCTTCTGGGTTCTGGCGTAGTATACCGTGACAAAGCCTTGATGTCTCAGGGATGTGTAAGCCTGTAGAGGGAACTATGAGGTGTTGGTTGTGCAACTCTGCAGCAGGACGTGTGTAGGTTGTTTTGGGGCACATGTGGAGATTGTGTTGTGGATAGAGGGCATCATGCTTCACTGCTTTGACACACTGTCTGTCTCATCCTGTGATTACCTCTAACCTCACTCTGTGGGAGGCCTGTTGACCTCTCAGTTTCACCCCTAGTTACATGGAAATAGAGGGATGCAAAGTTGGCAAGTTTGATGAATATAACATGAACTACAGCTGTTCAGATGTTTGAGACTTGGGTACATTGGTTGGTACTGTGAGTTATGAAATGTTGCAGTCAGGGTTAAACACATGAAGATTTGCTGCTGATCAATTGTTTATTATTGGTATATGGTGAAACAGTTATAGCATACACATTTTAAGTCCTGAAACAGTATTAGTGTTTTGAATTGGTTTTAAAGAAGCAGGTTGGCGCTGTCGCTCTCCATGGTACTGAAATACCAAACGTGCTGCATTCAAAGAGCGGTCTTAGGCTTGTCATTGTAAGTGCTCCAAATCCGTTTTAAAAAAGTGTTATGAAAAGTGTTTACTGACAATACACAGTGCAATAATCATCCAATTGCTGATGTAGGCTTAGTTATGGGCTATGTAATAAAACTGTCTTTAGATGGCTGTGTATCATTTCGACATGATGTTAGTCTTCGCTCTGGACTCTGAGCGCCGCTGTTGGACAGTAAGACGAGTTATATGCTTAAATTCACAGAACCTCCTATCTGATGGATTCATATGAGCTGATACAACATTCGGTGGAAGATTTCTAGAATCAAACAGGAATGAAAATCGACATGGATAGATTTCCAATACAGCTTCTTTAGAAGGACTAAGAGGGAGTTGTGCATCAGAAGGATCAGGAGGCTACTCAATCAATAGTTTGTCAGAAATATATATTTTTGCAGGGTTTTTTCCGAAATGTTTGAGGGAAAGCAAAATCGAAAGCAACAATGGCAAGGACGATTGATTATTTTGTGTGCCCTCTTGTTGCATATAGTTCGATGCCAGGTGCGATATTCGATTCCAGAGGAAATGGTGCACGGGTCTTTGATTGGTGATCTCTCAAAGGATTTGGGACTAGATATCCGAAGACTAAAATCTGGCCGGGCCCGCATTGTTAGTGAGGAAAACGACTGTGTAGAGCTGAACGCGGACAAAGGGATTCTGATGGTCAAAAAACGAATAGACAGAGAGGAGCTGTGTGGACAGACATCCCCCTGTAGCTTCAACTTCGAAATGGTTCTAGAAAATCCAATGGAATTATTTAGTATAACTGTGGAAATACTCGATATCAACGATAATTCACCTGCCTTTGCAAATAAGGAAATTACCCTGAATATCAGTGAAGTGGCGTCGCCTGGAGCTCAATTTATTTTAGGCAGTGCCGTGGATCCTGATGTAGGTTTAAATGCACTGCAAAGCTACAGTCTAAAACCTTCGACGCATTTTACTTTAAAAGAACAAACGTTTGCTGATGGTGGTAAATATGTGGAGATGGTTTTGCAAAGTCCTTTAGACAGAGAGAAGGAAGGTGAAATGTTTCTAACATTGACAGCTGCAGACGGAGGAAATCCGCGGAGAACAGGGATGGTGAGCATAAAAGTGAATGTTTTGGATGCAAATGATAATGCTCCGGTTTTTAGTCAAGCCATATACAAAGCTTCTGTTTTTGAGAATTGCCCTAAAGGGACTTTAGTAGCAACAGTGATTGCGACCGACGCAGATGTGGGCAGTAACGGTCAGTTAGAATATTACATTGACCACCTTACACAACAAAATGCTATGGTGTTCACACTAAGTCCAAGCAGTGGGGAAATACGAGTATCAGGTTTAATCGACTATGAGAAAACGAAGCAGTTTCAAATTAATGTTATTGCCAAGGACATAGGTGGTCTCTCAAAATCTTGCAAAGTTATAATTGAAGTGATAGATGTGAATGACAATCCTCCCGTTATAGCGTTGACATCTTTTTCCAATACCATCCCAGAGGACTCTCCTCCGGGGACAACTGTCGCCATTGTTAACGTGAAAGACTTGGACTCTGGACAAAATGGTAATGTTAATTGTTCCATCGACCATTCTCTTCCCTTTAAGATAGAATCTTCATTAGCGAACTATTACACTTTACTAACAAACAGTGTTTTAGACCGTGAGGTTGTGTCTGAGTATAACGTCACAGTGACAGTGGTGGACAAAGGTCTTCCCTCATTGTGTAACAATAAGACCCTTCGCATTAGAATCTCTGATGTGAACGACAATGTGCCAGTGTTCGATAAAAGCGAGTACACAGCTCGGATATTAGAAAACAACTCCCCGGGTGTTTCCATTGGTTTGGTCCACGCCAAAGATGAAGACTGTGGTCAGAACGCCAGGGTCTCCTATTTCTTGGAAGAATCGCAAGTGGGAGGAAATTCTATTTCATCTTTAATATCGGTTAATTCTGAAACAGGAGAGATTTATGCAGTGAGATCGTTTGATTACGAACAAATCAAAGCTTTTAAATTCCACATTAAAGCGCAAGATGGAGCCTCCCCTCCACTTAATAGCAACGTGACTATAAAGTTAATAATTCAAGACCAGAATGACAACGTTCCTCAGGTTCTCTACCCAGTACAGACTAGTAGCTCTCTGGTGGCTGAAATGGTGCCTCGTTCAGCAGATGTGGGCTATCTTGTCACTAAAGTGGTGGCTGTTGATGTGGACTCTGGACAGAACGCCTGGCTCTCATATAAACTGCAGAAAGCGACAGACAGGGCGCTGTTTCAAGTAGGCCTACAGAATGGCGAAATAAGAACCATACGCCAGGTCACTGATAAAGATGCTGTGAAACAAAGGCTCACTGTTGTAGTGGAGGACAACGGGCAGCCCTCTCGATCAGCTACAGTCAATGTGAATGTGGCGGTGGCGGACAGCTTCCCTGAAGTGCTCTCAGAATTCACTGACTTTACAAATGACACGGATTACAATGACAACCTGACTTTTTATTTAGTTTTGGCCTTGGCTGTGGTGTCTTTCCTCTTCATCTCGTGTGTAGTAGTTATAATATCAGTTAAGATCTACAGATGGAGACAATGTCGCAACTTCCAACACTCCAATCTCCCAGTTATTCCATATTATCCACCCCGTTACGCAGACGCCGGAGGGACAGGGACTCTACAACAGGTGTACAACTATGAGGTGTGCATGACGACTGACTCGAGGAAGAGTGACTGTAAATTCGCCAGGCCTTTTAGTCAGAATGTTTTAATAATGGACCAGGGCTCTACTATGACCAGAGACCATGTGACCTTGCAATGTTCTCAGAATGAGAGATGCTTTCTGGATGACCCGGATTCTCCTGAGCAGGTGAGACGCTGACATTTTACAACATTTGTTTACTGTTTTGTCCTAGGGGTATTTGAAATGTATTTGAAAACAAGTAGGCTATTTGAAAATACTTTCAAAAAGGCTTACTTCAAATATAAGTATTTCGGCCATATTATTTGAAAATACTCAAATACACAGAACATAAGTATTTAAAATACGCATGAACTCAGGTCGGGTGTAGGTTATTTTGGTTATTGAGATCATTTTTTATAATCTTGTTTGCTTGTCTTCATCCTGAATTAAACCCACGGGGTTTGCTCTTATCCACAATGTTTGGGCTTTCAGAATCGTGTTGTAGAAAAATGACATGCTTGTCAAAGTGTGTGTATTGCAATTCGTATAAAATGTAATATCCAGACTGTCACAGCACACCTTCGTGGACAAAAATAAAATACTAATCGTTTCTGTTGCGGTTGTACTTGTGAGTTTGCAGTGTTTGGTTATCCATATTGAGCCACTGTATGCCATGCATTCGTGTAAAATATAAATATCTAATTGGTTCATTCGTGGGCTGGATCTAAACTAGAATCCTACGGGAGGTTGTGTCTATAGAGGAATAATCAGGTCTGTAGAGGCATAATCAGTATTAATTCGGTGCATTTTTTTTTCTAACTGTGAGGGCCGCTGTTGGTTAACAAGACGCAATTATATTGGCTCATGGGCGGCCGAGCAGTGATCCCTACCTCAGTACTGCTATACTCAGTCACAGATATACAACCAGAGAGACTCGACTCCATTTGCAGCCGAGAAGGATAAATGCAGGCATTGGCAATATCTCGAGATATTTTCTTTTGGAATTCATTGTGTTGTCATCTGGATTACGACTTTACCACTTAAATAATCATTACAATGGATATTTGCGTTTGTTCGATGTTCTACTCAGCCTGTGGAGGAAAGGCTTTGGTTACATTTTACATTTACATTTACGTCATTTAGCAGACGCTCTTATCCAGAGCGACTTACAAATTGGTTGATTCACCTTATAGCCAGTGGGATAACCACTTTACAATGTTTTTTTTTATTTTTTTTATTATGTTTTTTATTTTTTTTGGGGGGGTTGGGGTAAGGGAGGGGTAGAAGGATTACTTTATCCTATCCCAGGTATTCCTTAAAGAGGTGGGGTTTCAAATGTCTCCGGAAGGTGGTGAGTGACTCCGCTGTCCTGGCGTCGTGAGGGAGCTTGTTCCACCATTGGGGTGCCAGAGCAGCGAACAGTTTTGACTGGGCTGAGTGGGAACTATGCTTCCGCAGAGGAAGGGGAGCCAGCAGGCCAGAGGTGGATGAACGCAATGCCCTCGTTTGGGTGTAGGGACTGATCAGAGGATGAAGGTACGGAGGTGCCGTTCCCCTCACAGCTCCGTAGGCAAGCACCATGGTCTTGTAACAGATGCGAGCTTCAACTGGAAGCCAGTGGAGTGTGCGGAGGAGGGGGGTGACGTGAGAGAACTTGGGAAGGTTGAACACCAGACGGGCTGTGGCATTCTGGATGAGTTGTAGGGGTTTAATGGCACAGGCAGGGAGCCCAGCCAACAAGGAGTTGCAGTAATCCAGACAGGAGATGACAAGTGCCTGGATTAGGACCTGTGCCGTTTCCTGTGTAAGGCAGGGTCGTACTCTCCGAATGTTGTAGAGCATGAACCTACAGGATCGGGTCACCGCCTTGATGTTAGCGGAGAACGACAGGGTGTTGTCCAGGGTCACGCCAAGGCTCTTCGCACTCTGGGAGGAGGACACAACGGAGTTGTCAACCGTGATGGCGAGATCATGGAACAGGCAGTCCTTTCCCGGGAGGAAGAGCAGCTCCGTCTTGCCAAGGTTCAGCTTGAGGTGATGATCCGTCATCCATACTGATATGTCTGCCAGACATGCAGAGATGCGATTCGCCACCTGGTTATCAGAAGGGGGAAAGGAGAAGATTAGTTGTGTGTCGTCAGCGTAGCAATGATAGGAGAGGCCATGTGAGGATATGACAGAGCCAAGTGACTTGGTGTATAGCGAGAATAGGAGAGGGCCTAGAACTGAGCCCTGGGGGACACCAGTGGTGAGAGCACGTGGTGCGGAGACAGCTTCTCGCCACGCCACTTGGTAGGGAGCGACCGGTCAGGTAGGATGCAATCCAGAGTGAGCCGCGCCGGAGATGCCCAGCTCGGAGAGGGTGGAGAGGAGGATCTGATGGTTCACAGTATCAAAGGCAGCAGACAGGTCTAGAAGGACAAGAGCAGAGGAGAGAGAGTTAGCTTTAGCAGTGCGGAGAGCCTCCGTGACACAGAGAAGAGCAGTCTCAGTTGAATGACCAGTCTTGAAACCTGACTGGTTTGGATCAAGAAGGTCATTCTGAGAGAGATAGCAAGAGAGTTGGCTAAAGACGGCACGCTCAATAGTTTTGGAGAGAAAAGAAAGAAGGGATACTGGTCTGTAGTTGTTGACATCAGAGGGATCGAGTGTTGGTTTTTTGAGAAGGGGTGCAACTCTCGCTCTCTTGAAGACGGAAGGGACATAGCCAGCGGTCAAGGATGAGTTGATCAGCGAGGTGAGGTAGGGGAGAAGGTCACCGGAGATGGTCCGGAGAAGAGAGGAGGGGATAGGGTCAAGCGGGCAGGTTGTTGGGCGGCCTGCAGTCACAAGTCGCAAGGTTTTATCTGGAGAGAGAGTGGAGAAATAAGTCAAAGCATAGGGTAGGGCAGTGTGAGCAGGACCAGCAGTGTCATTTGACTTAACAAACGAGGATCGGATGTCGTCAACCAAATTTTCAAAGTGGTTGACGAAGTCATCCACAGAAAGGGAGGAGGGGGGAGGATTCAGCAGGGAGGAGAATGTGGCAAAGAGCTTCCTAGGGTTAGAGGCAGATGCTTGGAATTTAGCGTGGTAGAAAGTGGCCTTAGCAGCAGAAACAGATGAAGAAAATGTAGAGAGGAGGGAGTGAAAAGATGCCAGGTCCGCAGGGAGTCTAGTTTTCTTCCATTTCCGCTCAGCTGCCCGGAGCTCTGTTCTGTGAGCTCGCAATGAGTCATCAAGCCACGGAGCTGGAGGGGAGGACCGAGCCGGCCGGGAGGATAGGGGACATAGAGAGTCAAAGGATGCAGAAAGGGAGGAGAGGAGGGTTGAGGAGGCAGAATCAGGAGATTGGAGGGAGAAGGATTGAGCAGAGGGAAGAGATGATAGGATGGAAGAGGAGAGAGTAGCGGGAGAGAGAGAGCGAAGGTTGCGACGGCGCATTACCATCTGTGTAGGGGCAGAGTGAGTAGTGTTGGAGGAGAGCGAGAGAGAAAAGGATACAAAGTAGTGGTCGGAGACATGGAGGGGAGTTGCAGTGAGATTAGTAGAAGAACAGCATCTAGTAAAGATGAGGTCAAGCGTATTGCCTGCCTTGTGAGTAGGGGGGACGGTAGGGGTGAGAGGGTGAGGTCAAAAGAGGAGAGGAGTGGAAAGAAGGAGGCAGAGAGAAATGAGTCAAATGTAGACGTAGGGAGGTTGAAATCCCCCAGAACTGTGAGGGGTGAGCCATCCTCAGGAAAGGAACTTATCAAGGCGTCAAGCTCATTGATGAACTCTCCAAGGGAACCTGGAGGGCGATAGATGACAAGGATATTAAGCTTAAATGGGCTAGTGACTGTGACAGCATGGAATTCAAATGAGGAGATAGACAGATGGGTTAGGGGAAAAATTGAGAATGTCCACTTGGGAGAGATGAGGATTCCTGTGCCACCACCCCGCTGACCAGATGCTCTCGGGGTATGCGAGAACACATGGTCAGACTAGGAGAGAGCAGTAGGAGTAGCAGTGTTTTCAGTGGTAATCCATGTTTCCGTCAGCGCCAAGAAGTCGAGGGACTGGAGGGTAGCATAGGCTGGGATGAAGTCTGCCTTGTTGGCAGCAGAACGGCAGTTCCAGAGGCTGCCTGAGACCTGGAACTCTAGGTGGGTGGTGCGTGCAGGGACCACCAGGTTAGAGAGGCAGCAGCCACGCGGTGTGAGGCGTTTGTGTAGCCTGTGCGGAGAGGAGAGAACAGGGATAGGCAGAGGCATAGTTGACAGGCTGCAGCAAATGGCTACAATAATGCAGAGGAGATCGGACTGAAATGAACTAAACATCTGGGAAAGGAGAGAGCGGGGCCTCCCTCAGCACAACTCCCAAATATAACTCTCCCAACTTCCACCTCAGAAACTATAATTGTTGTAAACTACAGCGGTTCAATGTTTCTAGGACTAGACTAACTCAGTTTATTCAGCTAGCTAACTAGGTGCAGTATTATTCCGTGAAAATCGTCCGGGCATCAAGTCATATGACGCCACAGCCAGCTAGCATGCCGGACTCCAGCAACACGGTTTAGCGCCAATACTCTGCCACAACAAACCACCAGTGTATCAACACGCAAGCAGATCGTTCGTGTCCGTGTCTAACGTTGTGGGTTAGTCCCGACAGCTTGAGCGAGTCCGTCGTCAACTTATTCAGCCAGTTAGTTAGCTAGAATAGCTAGCAAACTAGCTAGCCATTGCTTTCAGACAAAGAAGAACCCCTCCTTTCATGGCACGAACACACAGAGAGAGCCAAACTAACGTTAACTAGTCACCCATGTCCCAAATTCCTTGAACGACTCGGGCTATCAATATGTAAAAAACAAAACACAAATGTAGGTTATGACTTACCCCTAGCAGCTACTGTTAGCTAGCCAAGTGCAAAGCTAGCCACTGAATTGACTCAGCCAGTTCGCGTCTGTTCGCACGGTCGTTCCAGCTATTGTTTACTAGTAGCTATCCAGGTAGCAACAAGCTAGCTAATATTTCAAGCACAGTAGCCACTTGCTACCTAACGTTAACGGTTCAGACAATGAGGTTAGGAAACAGCTGAATGGTAGGCAATTATTTTATGTAATTATTGTAGGCAGCCAGCTGGCGTAATTACAGGCACTCTCAGGCGTGAAATAACTATACCGTTGCTAATAGCTACTCGCCAGCTAGTCCCGGTGGTGGGTTAGCTAGCTAGCTTCGTGCTACGCTGGGCTACGCTGGGCACAGCCGAATACAATACTAACCTACAATAATTACATACAACAACCCACAATAACTACCTACAATACCTAACTACAATCTAAATACATAGTTTAAGCCTTACTCGACAAAGCCCAAGCTATGTGTAAAGCCAAGCTTACCCGACGCCAAGCTTACCCGACGACCAGATGATCGATGCCTGACAGAATTCCAGATGGTTACAGATGGCAAGTACTGTGCATTGTTTTTTGTGTGATCTGGGTCGACAATGTGACTGGACAAGCACAATACTCCATCCTAGAGGAGATGACAGAGGGATCGTTTGTCGGCAATATTGCGAAGGATTTGGGCTTGGAGATCAGTCGGCTTGTTACTGGTAAAGCTCACATTGTAACAAGGGGGAGTCGTCAGTATCTTGATCTCAACAGAGACAAAGGCACTCTGGTTGTTAGAGAGAGAATAGACCGAGAGGACCTCTGCAAGCAGACTACACCTTGCAGCTTCAGTTTTGAGGTTATAATTGAAAACCACATCCAATTGTATCGGATAACAGTCGAGGTCCGGGATATAAACGAGAATGCTCCTTCCTTTCCGAGAGATAGTGTTAACCTGGAAATAAGCGAGTCTGCTGTGTCTGGAGCTCACTTCTCATTAGATAACGCAATGGATTCGGACGTGGGCATGAATAGCTTACAAAACTATGCACTCAAGCCATCAGATCATTTTAAATTAGCAGTACATAAGAACACTGATAGTAAATATGTCGAAATTATTCTGCAGAACCCATTAGACAGAGAGAGTCAGGAAAATCTCACGTTAATCCTTATAGCAACCAATTGGGGGGGATCCGCAAAAATCCGGAACTGTTTGCATCCACGTTACAGTGCTAGATGCCAACAATAACGCTCCAGTTTGCAGTCAATCTCTTTACAAGGCTGTAGTGAGAGAAAACACCCCAAAAGGCACACTGATAACGACAGTCAACGCTGCCAATGCTGATAATGGGTCATATGGAAAAGTATCGTATTCCATGGCCTCGAGATGCAAAGGAGTTGTTTCAGATAAATGCGGAAACAGGAGAGATCAGAGTATCAGACAAATTAGATTACGAAGAGGAAAACAATTATCAGTTGAATGTGAAAGCAAAAGACCACGGTGGTCTTTCGGATATATGTAAAGTTCTTATTGAAATTATTGACGAGAATGATAATTCTCCAACAATACAATTGATGTCTTTTTCCAATACCATAGCAGAGAATTCCCCTCCTGGAACTACAGTAGCAGTGATAAATGTAGAGGATGCAGATGCTGGAAAGAACGGCGTGGTGCACTGTTCTATAAACCCAGATATCCCTTTCAAAATTGAGTCGTCAATGACCGACTATTATAGTTTAGTAACTGATGGCATCCTCGACCGAGAATCGATTTCAGAAATCAACATCACCATGAATGTATCAGACGAAGGGACACCCACTCTCTTCGGTAATAAAACAGTGACAGTGAAAGTGGCAGACGTCATTGACAGCCCACCCGCCTTTGACCGCAGTGTCTATGAGACAATTGTACCAGAGAACAATTCGCCGGGGGTCTCCATATTCACTATCAGGGCGAGTGATGATGACTCTGGTCAAAATGCGCGCTTGTCCTACTACCTGGAGAACAGGGAGATAAATGGTGTACCGGTCTCTTCACTGGTCTTGGTAAATTCAGAGAATGGTGTTATTCATGCGGTGCGCTCATTTGATTATGAACAGCTAAAAAAGTTTCATTTTAATATAACCGCGCGAGATGGAGGGTCCCCGCCCTTCAGTGATACTGTTACTGTGCAAATTTCTATTCAAGACCAGAACGACAATGCGCCTCTGGTTCTCTACCAAGTACAGACTAGTAGCGCTCTGGTGGCTGAAATGGTGCATCGTTCAGCAGATGTGGGCTATCTTGTCACTAAAGTGGTGGCTGTTGATGTGGACTCTGGACAGAACACCTGGCTCTCATATAAACTGCAGAAAGCGACAGACAGGGCGCTGTTTGAAGTAGGCCTACAGAATGGAGAAATAATTATTTATTTCATCCATTTGACGGGTGCTCAGATACGCTACTCGATTCCTGAAGAAATGAGAAAAGGGGCTCTTATAGGCAATATCGCAAATGACCTTGGCATTGATGTAAAAAGACTCCAATCAGGCAGGGGAGACATCATACAGCACACTGAGCTGAAGACAGACACAGGGATTTTGATCGTCAGTGAGATAATCAACAGAGAGCAGCTCTGTGGTGAGAAGTAGGCCTACAGAATGGCGAAATAAGAACCATACGCCAGGTCACTGATAAAGATGCTGTGAAACAAAGGCTCACTGTTGTAGTGGAGGACAACGGGCAGCCCTCTCGATCAGCTACAGTCAATGTGAATGTGGCGGTGGCGGACAGCTTCCCTGAAGTGCTCTCAGAATTCACTGACTTTACGCATGACACGGATTATAATGACAACGTGACTTTTTATCTAGTGTTGGCCTTGGCTGTGGCAACTTCCAACACTCCAATCTCCCAGTTATTCCATATTATCCACCCCGTTACACAGACGCCGGAGGGACAGGGACTCTACAACAGGTGTACAAATATGAGGTGTGCATGACGACTGACTCAAGGAAGAATGACTGTAAATTTGCCAGACCTTTTAGTCAGTACGTTTTAATAATGGACCCAAGCTCTGCTATGACCAGAGGCCATGTGACCTTGCAATGTTCTCAGAATGAAACAGCGTTCTGGATGACCCGGATTCTCCTCAGCAGGTGAGACGGCTGTCCAGACATATTACATGATTTGTTTAGTGAAAGTAGACTGCTGAGCTTGCAATACGTTTGGATGCATTTCATATCAGTTAATTATGTAAATCAGTTGTGGGGTCCTGATTGGGGGGGGTTGTCAGCACATTCATCAGACCAATCCAATTATTTATTTGTTTCATAAAGTAGTTTATTAAGTAGGCCTAGTTAGTCTTGAAAATAGAAATCACTTACAGGGTGCTTTTTCGTGAAGAAGTATGGGCCTACTACATGAAAGCAGCAGTGTCTTAACGTGTAAGGCATTTCAGCCCCACGCTCAGTGGACAGCGCCCCAGTCATACTAGGCTGTTCTGCCATGAAGAAGGCAGCTGCAGTTTTATTATTGTAGGTTTTAATTACTGCGTTGTAGAACATGTCCTTTGAGGCCATAAGCTATTAATTTGCTTTTGTATTGAAAAAATATATATATTCTACAATTTTTACATGAACCTAAATTCTTCTCAGCACAGTCAATTATGCCGATAACGTTATAGAAATAGCTTCGTAGCTTAATACATTTACGTCATTTAGCAGATGCTCTTATCCAGAGCGACTTACAGTTAGTGAGTGCATACATTTTTATTTTATTTATGTTTTCATACTAGCCCCCAGTGGGAAACGAACCCACAACCCTGGCGTTGCAAGCGCCATGCTCTACCAACTGAGCTACACAGGGCCCTACATTCATGATACACGTTTAAGGGTTGATTTTGTACCACTGTCTCATCATCAGTGATTTAGCATGGTTGTCATCATTATTTTGTAGATCATTGCGCTATGTTGCTCTACTGGACATACGGAACTAAAACGCTACACTTGGTGTTTCATGGGTGTCTTTCTTGTATTTGGACTGCAAGGGCCGCTGTTGATCAGGGGAAGGAAATCAGAACCAAAAAATACATAGCAATAATACCTCCCCTCTGCAAACAGTTAGAAAGAAAGAGGACAAAGAGAGAGAGAGTCGAGAGAGCAGCATAGGACACGATAAAACATCTTTCATTTGGATTCATAAACCAGGACAATTTGCTTCTTGTTGCTTCACAGGACAGTATTTTTTCGATGGTATAACGGTGATAGAAATAGTCTAATCATGGGAAATGAAGGATTGTTCTTCTTGGATTCGAATCGACAGCTACACCGGAGGCATATACTTTGGCTCGTGATTATTTATTTCATCCATTTGACGGGTGCTCAGATACGCTACTCGATTCCTGAAGAAATGAGAAAAGGGGCTCTTATAGGCAATATCGCAAATGACCTCGGCATTGATGTAAAAAGACTCCAATCAGGCAGGGGAGACATCATACAGCACACTGAGCTGAAGACAGACACAGGGATTTTGATCGTCAGTGAGATAATCAACAGAGAGCAGCTCTGTGGTGAGAAGTAGGCCTACAGAATGGCGAAATAAGAACCATACGCCAGGTCACTGATAAAGATGCTGTGAAACAAAGGCTCACTGTTGTAGTGGAGGACAACGGGCAGCCCTCTCGATCAGCTACAGTCAATGTGAATGTGGCGGTGGCGGACAGCTTCCCTGAAGTGCTCTCAGAATTCACTGACTTTACGCATGACACGGATTATAATGACAACGTGACTTTTTATCTAGTGTTGGCCTTGGCTGTGGCAACTTCCAACACTCCAATCTCCCAGTTATTCCATATTATCCACCCCGTTACACAGACGCCGGAGGGACAGGGACTCTACAACAGGTGTACAAATATGAGGTGTGCATGACGACTGACTCAAGGAAGAGTGACTGTAAATTTGCCAGACCTTTTAGTCAGTACGTTTTAATAATGGACCCAAGCTCTGCTATGACCAGAGGCCATGTGACCTTGCAATGTTCTCAGAATGAAACAGCGTTCTGGATGACCCGGATTCTCCTCAGCAGGTGAGACGGCTGTCCAGACATATTACATGATTTGTTTAGTGAAAGTAGACTGCTGAGCTTGCAATACGTTTGGATGCATTTCATATCAGTTAATTATGTAAATCAGTTGTGGGGTCCTGATTGGGGGGGGTTGTCAGCACATTCATCAGACCAATCCAATTATTTATTTGTTTCATAAAGTAGTTTATTAAGTAGGCCTAGTTAGTCTTGAAAATAGAAATCACTTACAGGGTGCTTTTTTCGTGAAGAAGTATGGGCCTACTACATGAAAGCAGCAGTGTCTTAACGTGTAAGGCATTTCAGCCCCACGCTCAGTGGACAGCGCCCCAGTCATACTAGGCTGTTCTGCCATGAAGAAGGCAGCTGCAGTTTTATTATTGTAGGTTTTAATTACTGCGTTGTAGAACATGTCCTTTGAGGCCATAAGCTATTAATTTGCTTTTGTATTGAAAAAATATATATATTCTACAATTTTTACATGAACCTAAATTCTTCTCAGCACAGTCAATTATGCCGATAACGTTATAGAAATAGCTTCGTAGCTTAATACATTTACGTCATTTAGCAGACGCTCTTATCCAGAGCGACTTACAGTTAGTGAGTGCATACATTTTTATTTTATTTATGTTTTCATACTAGCCCCCAGTGGGAAACGAACCCACAACCCTGGCGTTGCAAGCGCCATGCTCTACCAACTGAGCTACACAGGGCCCTACATTCATGATACACGTTTAAGGGTTGATTTTGTACCACTGTCTCATCATCAGTGATTTAGCATGGTTGTCATCATTATTTTGTAGATCATTGCGCTATGTTGCTCTACTGGACATACGGAACTAAAACGCTACACTTGGTGTTTCATGGGTGTCTTTCTTGTATTTGGACTGCAAGGGCCGCTGTTGATCAGGGGAAGGAAATCAGAACCAAAAAATACATAGCAATAATACCTCCCCTCTGCAAACAGTTAGAAAGAAAGAGGACAAAGAGAGAGAGAGTCGAGAGAGCAGCATAGGACACGATAAAACATCTTTCATTTGGATTCATAAACCAGGACAATTTGCTTCTTGTTGCTTCACAGGACAGTATTTTTTCGATGGTATAACGGTGATAGAAATAGTCTAATCATGGGAAATGAAGGCTTGTTCTTCTTGGATTCGAATCGACAGCTACACCGGAGGCATATACTTTGGCTCGTGATTATTTATTTCATCCATTTGACGGGTGCTCAGATACGCTACTCGATTCCTGAAGAAATGAGAAAAGGGGCTCTTATAGGCAATATCGCAAATGACCTCGGCATTGATGTAAAAAGACTCCAATCAGGCAGGGGAGACATCATACAGCACACTGAGCTGAAGACAGACACAGGGATTTTGATCGTCAGTGAGATAATCAACAGAGAGCAGCTCTGTGGTGAGAAGTAGGCCTACAGAATGGCGAAATAAGAACCATACGCCAGGTCACTGATAAAGATGCTGTGAAACAAAGGCTCACTGTTGTAGTGGAGGACAACGGGCAGCCCTCTCGATCAGCTACAGTCAATGTGAATGTGGCGGTGGCGGACAGCTTCCCTGAAGTGCTCTCAGAATTCACTGACTTTACGCATGACACGGATTATAATGACAACGTGACTTTTTATCTAGTGTTGGCCTTGGCTGTGGCAACTTCCAACACTCCAATCTCCCAGTTATTCCATATTATCCACCCCGTTACACAGACGCCGGAGGGACAGGGACTCTACAACAGGTGTACAAATATGAGGTGTGCATGACGACTGACTCAAGGAAGAGTGACTGTAAATTTGCCAGACCTTTTAGTCAGTACGTTTTAATAATGGACCCAAGCTCTGCTATGACCAGAGGCCATGTGACCTTGCAATGTTCTCAGAATGAAACAGCGTTCTGGATGACCCGGATTCTCCTCAGCAGGTGAGACGGCTGTCCAGACATATTACATGATTTGTTTAGTGAAAGTAGACTGCTGAGCTTGCAATACGTTTGGATGCATTTCATATCAGTTAATTATGTAAATCAGTTGTGGGGTCCTGATTGGGGGGGGTTGTCAGCACATTCATCAGACCAATCCAATTATTTATTTGTTTCATAAAGTAGTTTATTAAGTAGGCCTAGTTAGTCTTGAAAATAGAAATCACTTACAGGGTGCTTTTTCGTGAAGAAGTATGGGCCTACTACATGAAAGCAGCAGTGTCTTAACGTGTAAGGCATTTCAGCCCCACGCTCAGTGGACAGCGCCCCAGTCATACTAGGCTGTTCTGCCATGAAGAAGGCAGCTGCAGTTTTTATTATTGTAGGTTTTAATTACTGCGTTGTAGAACATGTCCTTTGAGGCCATAAGCTATTAATTTGCTTTTGTATTGAAAAAATATATATATTCTACAATTTTTACATGAACCTAAATTCTTCTCAGCACAGTCAATTATGCCGATAACGTTATAGAAATAGCTTCGTAGCTTAATACATTTACGTCATTTAGCAGATGCTCTTATCCAGAGCGACTTACAGTTAGTGAGTGCATACATTTTTATTTTATTTATGTTTTCATACTAGCCCCCAGTGGGAAACGAACCCACAACCCTGGCGTTGCAAGCGCCATGCTCTACCAACTGAGCTACACAGGGCCCTACATTCATGATACACGTTTAAGGGTTGATTTTGTACCACTGTCTCATCATCAGTGATTTAGCATGGTTGTCATCATTATTTTGTAGATCATTGCGCTATGTTGCTCTACTGGACATACGGAACTAAAACGCTACACTTGGTGTTTCATGGGTGTCTTTCTTGTATTTGGACTGCAAGGGCCGCTGTTGATCAGGGGAAGGAAATCAGAACCAAAAAATACATAGCAATAATACCTCCCCTCTGCAAACAGTTAGAAAGAAAGAGGACAAAGAGAGAGAGAGTCGAGAGAGCAGCATAGGACACGATAAAACATCTTTCATTTGGATTCATAAACCAGGACAATTTGCTTCACAGGACAGTATTTTTTCGATGGTATAACGGTGATAGAAATAGTCTAATCATGGGAAATGAAGGATTGTTCTTCTTGGATTCGAATCGACAGC